>NC_035108.1:233999249-234300426 GCF_002204515.2 Aedes aegypti | reverse complement strand
CAACTCAGAATTTTACAGTTAAGTTTATTTCACCTGCTTTTAAGAAAAATAACGCTTTCAATTAACTTAACCTGACTTAACCTAGATATATAACGCATTTATTGTTGCAATAGAAGATTGCAACGATTTTTGTCTAAAATTATAAATATTTTTTGTTTGTTTTACATTTGTTCCAATGTTTCAACATTGGATATTCGGTGTAATTTTAACCGTAAAATTATAAAACAGCACAGGCATCAAATCATCATCAAATAAGTAGTTTGTGTCATATATTAATCCATAGATAATTTAGGAATAAAATAGGAAACTTGGTTTAGGCGAAAAATAATGAGTTTTGGAGATTCATTTTGGTGCCAATTCTGCCCCTAACACTCCGACAATATTATTTTATTACGGCTAATGGTCCGGATCTTTTACAACTGCCGTGACCATTTCCCAACTGCTTGACAACCGGTAATTGTTCCGCCTGATACCTGTCGGATCGCACCACCACTAGGATTGTTAGGGAAATCTCAACAGAACAAAATAGTAATATCAATAAGCATAATAACAGAAACCTTAGGACATTTTCCACCCACTGTCAACGGGGAAGCTTTGGTAACGGGGCACGAATGTGACACAAGAACCATCGAACGAGCCCATTTTACAACCGAGGCGAAACAAAATGCTAAACGCAATCTGCTATTATCTGGCGCCCAATGGTTTTCTGTCACGGACACAGCTGGGCTCCGAGGAGTTTTATATTACCGGGTAAATGTTACGATGCGTTCACCTCCTTTCGGGGCACTGATGGGCTGGTGAAAGCGGGTGCTCGATATCAATTTTTCCCCTTCATTGATATGAATCATGTTTCAGTCATTTAAATTTTCGTTGTAACTGTGAAGTTCCAATTAGTTTTTTAGAACATATCAATTTAATTTGGAATAACTATTTAATTAGTTGTGAAGGAATGCTTGCTAAAGTTTACCAGCCACAGTGGGTATTTGAGGCTAAGTTTCTATGTATTTGTGGAAAAATCTATCAGATATATTATGTTTTGGAACAGTAGAGCGACATTTACATCTTCTCAAATAAAAAAAACAGATACTCAATAAATGGAGTCTGTGAAGTCTATCCGCTTGCCAACGGGTATCGTTTTCATACCTTTTAATATCAAATTACTTTTCAGAGCAACCAAGTGTTCATTGCTCGTAATCGTTTTGCAATTCGGTTTGCATTTTGCTGCTGGAAAATTGATCATAAAAATAAAAAAAAAAGTTATTGCCATAACGCAACGCAGTGCGGGTCCCAGATAGCCATAGCGATGAACGCGCAGCTATTCAGCAAGACCAAGCTGAGAATCGTGGGTTCGAATCTCACCGGTCGAGGATCTTTTCGTAAAGGAAATTTTATCGACTTCCAAGGGCATAGAGTATCTTCGTATCTGCCACACTATATACACATGCAAAAATGGTCAATTGGCAAAGAAAGCTCTCAGTTAATATCTGTGGAAGTGCGAATTTTAGAAGATACGGCCGATAAAAACCTCATGAGAAAATAATAAAACGGTCGTAAAGACGTAAGTCCACCCAAATAAGTTTCCAGTTGTATATTGATTTCTTTCTAATTAAGATTTATCGTATACGGCCGAGCAGCTGAGTGCAAATTTGAACAACTACCATAAAACTAAACATTACATATACTTTGCAAATGGATAAAATCGACAAATTTAAGTGAAATTTTGCGAAACAGGGAGTCTGAGTACGATTCTCACCGAGAAGACGTGTAACTTTTTCGCAAAATTTCACTATAACTTGTCCATTTAATCATATTGCAAAGTGTATATAATGTTTGTATATTGATTGTTCAACAATCCTACTTGTAATTGATCCTGTTGATAAATGTATCCTGTTAATCCTGTTTGAAGTGAGCAAACATGAGATTCTTTTTCTGTATTGTTACATGAGTCGATTCACAATTGATATCTAATTTTGAAGTCAGATTCAAGTATAGAAAATGGTAACCAAAAACTGTCATCAATATATTGTGAAACACAAAGTTTCATATCATCTGATTAAGATTTTATCTGATTTCTGATCTGAAAGAGTTTGTAATCAGCCTCTCAAGTGTCTTTCATTACACGTCTAATAATTTATTTTGGGCAAATTGAATCGTTCAATGCTATTGAATATTTCTGCTCGGCAAACTCATTAAGGCTGTGTGAAAAATATGAACGTGTTGAGAGCAGCCATATGTCTCCTTAATTCTAGTTCCGTTGCACCTTATGGTGCACATATGAAAGCTAGTGCGGCATGATACCGAAATATCAATTTTGTATTGACGTTTTGCGTCTAATATATTTCACGATAACCTCAATTATTTCGTGAGTAGATATCAATAAAGATTTTCTGGATTGCCGTCATCACGATCATGCTGTTGCTTATCGTATCGTGATACATAGTTGCTTTTATGGGCAAGCTGAAATATTCAGAAACGTTTATTCGTTCTCTTTTTTGTTGAGGTAGTAAAAAGTGAATTATAGACACAAAGCGAGTTCTTGCACACATAAGGGAAACGTTTATTGCGGTAAAGTGGTGGTAAACTTCCTACGTCGTCTCAGGACAGTTTCCTTGAGTGGCATGACTCGTTCTGCTGTTCCATTCCCGAGCAAAGTTGGGTAACAAAATGATAACAAGTTGTGTTATCCGATAACAAGCATTTGATAACATAGTTTGTTATCATTTTGGTTGAATAAGCAGGCAACATAACAAACGTGATAACAAAAGTTTATACTGAAGATATCATATAGATAACTCATTGTGTTATCATTTGAAACACATTGATAACAAGTTTTGTTATCCAGCGAATCTCCCTCATTGATAACTCATTATGTTATCATTTAGTTATAAAAATCGAATTATGATAACAAACATTTGACGTCATTCACCCGTCGATTGCATCCTCGATCTGACAGCTCAAAATTCGTTGATAACAAGAGTATTCGTATTGATAAAAAAAAAAATAACAAAATGAAATCATGCTGTACATCTTGTTATCACTATGTTATGCGGTTGTTATTCGACTTTGCTCGGGTTGCCACAACCACCAGAAGGGTGTCGAGCAAATTGAAGCTTCCGTTTTGATGATTTTTTATTCTGCCTTCAATTCCACCTGCAAGTGTATGTTCCGATATACAAACAACGCTTTGAAAAGCCACAAGCATTCATCAAAGCGAAAAAAAAACAGTTTAGAGAAGATAATGAACACTGCTTTATGTTTTCAAAGAAAATAACAAAATTTTTGGATGTAGGTATTTATATAACTGGAAATCCTTTCGAATCTTGGCTCCAAACTTGTTTTTGTTTCGTTTGTAAAACATGCTCAACATAAATTTGGTTCTAAATAACGAATGGAACTGATCGTTACTTAGAACCAAATTTATTGAAACACACCCAAATGGTTGAAACACAGTTTGGTAAATTTTTCATCACAGCTGTTTATTTGCCTTTTCTAGACACTGGAGAGCAAGGTCACATGCCTCAAACAGATTCGGAATAAACCAATATTTGTCTCATCGTAGACCTCAATATCAAAAATCTTTTTTTTCTATTTCTTTATCATTCGAAACATTTCATTCATTTATTATATCTAGGTGTTCTGTGTTATTAGACAGCACTATCATCCTAATTTGGTTTAACAAATTTAAGATTTTATTAACATTGTGTTAACAACAGATTACATTTAATTGGCCGTTGCAGTTGAGATTTCTTACAGGTGAGTTGAATTCACCTGCCTATAAGAGAAGAAAAAATAAACGCTTTCAATTTACTTAACCTAACTTAACCTAAATATATAACGTATTAATCGTTGCAATAGAAGATTGTAACGATTTTTGCCTGAAATTATTAATTATTTTATTTGACATTTGTTCCAATGTTTCAACATTGGATATTCTATGTAACTCATTGGTACTATACCAGGGAGGAAGCTTCAGAATCATTTTCAAAATTTTATTTTGAATTCTTTGCAGAGCTTTCTTCCTGGTTCTTCCTTCCTCTAGCAAAATGATAACAATCTTGTTTGTTCTTGAAGGTGATAACAAACCTTGGCTGAATTAACAACCAACATAACAAAAATGAGAACTCAAATTTGTTTGTCGAATGACAAAGTAATAGTAAATTATGTTATCATTGAGTTCAAGTTGATAACTAAATTTGCATCATCATATATTTTTGAATTTTATGGTCGTAAATCAAGGAAAAATGTTGAGAGATGAATGTTTTGGATTAAACTTACACTAGAATAATTTGGATGACGAAAAGTCAACTTTGTTCAATAACACATGCTTTATAAAATGTTATAGGAAAGATGTGTGATAACATATTTTGTTATCAACCGATTATCAAAAATGTCTGTCACGGATACAATGATAACAAATTTTGTTATTATTCGGTTATCAATGATAACATAGTATCAAAATGATTACAGCGATAATAAAAGTTGTTTTCATTTTGATATCATCCAGTTATTCGACTTTGCTCGGACAAATAGTCGATATTGGTACAGGTCGGACTCGATTATCCGGAGTATCGATTTTTTTTTACTCCGGATAACCGAATCCTCCGGATAATCGAATCACTAAGAAAAAAAAAATAAATCCTCGATAAAAGAACTTAAATATTATCTTTTTTTGTAGTTTTATTTATATGATGCGGTGGCGTAGCCAGAAATTATTTCTAGGAACAGTAAATTTTGACCAGCATACACAAAAAAGCACTTTTTGAAACCCCCCTTTTCTTCAATACGTCCAAAACTGCAAAACCATCCATATTGTATATTGCAATACCAAATTATCTCAGATTTATGCATAAAAATTGAAAAACAAGAACATCAAAAAACAAATTCCGGATAATCGAGTCCCCGGATAATCGATTCTCCGGATAATCGAGCCCGACCTGTACAGCATACATCAATGCTGGCATGAAAATTTGTTTGAATATTTAAAGCTTGTTCTTAAGACAAAGTTTTGATTTTCTATTAATGATCAAAAATCGCTAGTGTAACTGTTCTCAAAGCAACTCCAACAGTAGGATTTTATTTGACGAGAGCTCGAAAGAATACTTCTTGATTCTTGATAGCCCTACTAGTTTTTACCTTTCTAGAAATTCTTCTACGATTGATTTGATCCTAACCGACTCTGGCAGTGACTTTTTTGATTATGACCCTGTTATATTTCTAATTTATTGTGAAGTGATTGTTAACTCTATCAGGTTCACCTTTAATTATTTAAGAACTGGCAGAAAAACACAAAACATACACTACCCACCATAAATACGGACTCACTAAAATAAGTATTGCAATCATACCACAAAAAGTTTAGCATCAACTCAAAATAGATAAATTCACATGGTTATATCTCGAGATTCTTATGATATGCGAGGAACCGGCATCCAGCATAGTTGTCAGCGGATCAAGAACATTCGGAAGGCAAACAGTATGGTTCCCAATTTTGCCGCTAGGTGACACTAATGAGCATGTAAAATTGAGCATTTCAAACTTCGGGCTGTCGCGCTGTTGTACTTTGTACAACAGCTGTGATTCATATGCTATCATTTTGCAACAAAGATATCTATCGACACCAAATCAAAATGTATTTCTCAAGAATCTTCTTAAGAACAATACTCGACAGTTTTAATTTACAGTATGACCCCCTATTATACGATAAAATCAACAAATGTACATGAAAGTCGCATAATAATGAACGCACTATATACGGTTCGAGTAAACCACAGTTTGAAATCAGTATATCTCAAAATCCAGATAGTATAGAAACTTGGGATCTTCAGTAAAGTTGTTCTTGAGGCGAAGCGCTATCTGATGGCACTAGTGGGCATCGAAGTTTTACTTTTGTTTTGCAGATACTACAGGATCCTGACCACTTAGAAAGATGGCATCTTCAGCAAAGTTGTTCGGTAACTCAAGGACTTTCATTGTTCCAGCTAGTTGATTCAAAATTTTGCCACTAGACAGCGCTAGTGAGCATGAGTTTTTATTTGCAGATATCTCAGGAGCCTGACCACTTAAAAAGATAGTGTTTTTGGCAAAGTAGTTCAGTAGCTCAAGGGCTATCATTATTTGAGCCAAGAAATGGGATATTTTACCACCAGGCGGCGCTAGTGAGCATGAAATTTTTGTTTTGCGAATACTGCAGGGTCTTGACTTTTTAGACAGGACTCTTCGGCAAAGTTGTTCAGAAGCTCAGGGACTATCATTATTTTACAAAATCTCGAACTTTAGGGATTAAACAAAGAAAAAATTTGAGCTACTGAACAACTCTGTCGAAGACGCCACCTTTCTAAGTGATCAGGCTCCTGAGATATTTGTGAAACAATGTTTTATGCTCACTAGCGCCGCCTGGTGGTAAAATTTGGAATCAACTAGCTCAAACAATGATAGTCCTTGAGTTACCCAACAACTTTTTCGAAGACGCCATCTTTCTAAGTGGTAAGGATCATGAGATCTGCGAAACAAAAGTTTCATGCTCACTAGCGCCGCCTAGTGACAAAATCCCGAATTTCTTGGCTAAAATAATTATAGCCCTTGAGCTACTGAACAATTTTGCCGAAGACGTCATCTTTCTAAGACTCCTGAGATATTCGCAAAACCAAGGGTGTTGTATTGCTGTGTGCATTTGAAATGCAAATATCAAATGCGGGAACGCCAAACGCGGTAAGATTTTTCACAAGGAAGGCGAAGTCAAAGATAGCTTTTGTTTGCTAGGTTGGCGGTGATATGGAGCACGGTTGCTAAGTGATCTACAGCATGATCAAACAGCAAAAAAATGCCGATAGGTGGTGCTAGTGAGCATTTAAAATTGAGCATGCTAAACTAGTTCTCTCTTGTGATCCACAGTAGATAGAAAGCTCGAGTCCTCGGGAAAGTTGTTCAGAGTGTCATGGACACCTGGAATGCAGACCTTTAAAAAAATCCGGTTGGTTCCACTAGTAAGCCAATGAAGTTAAGGATTTCAAGCGAGTTATATCTTCTGATCCAGATAAGATAGAAAATGGAAGTCTTGAATATCCAATGATCTAAACCCGAATCACTAGGGAAGTGAATCAGTCGAATCTCTTTAAAATGAAGCGAATCTGACATGATTTGTTAAAAATTAACTAGACCAATTCAGAATCTCTTGAAAATAAAGTGAATCAGTCTTAAATTATTTGAATAAACAGTGAATCAGACCTGAATCATCAGAAAATAAAGTTAATTAGTTCTGAAATGTATGGAAGACATGACTCACTTGAAAATGCAGTTAAAAAAATAATGACATAAACTCGAAATGAATCAGACCTGGATTACTTGAATACATGAATATGAAGTAATTTAGACCTATAAAGTGAATCAGATCTCATGCACTTGAATACGCAATGAATCCGACACGAATCACTTCCCGACTAGAGGAACATAACCGAAATATAATAATCTTTTATCAGAATATGATATGCATATCTAATTATGATATAATTTTGTTAGGCACCGTTATTTAAAGACAATATTATAACAAAGACGGGTTTCACGCCAACTCGACACGCGATTGGCAGCACCCCTTCAGAATTCAATGAAACTTTCTGGATGTCAAAAGTATGTGAAACTCAGCTACTTTGCATATTTTGTTTTTTCAAAAATCGATCTAGAATAACATTTGGAAAGGGTCAAAGTATTTTACTTTTTTTATAAATTCGTATAACTCGAAAACGGTAAGACCTACAAAAAAGTGTTGTATGGGGGACTGTCGTGATATTTCCTGAAGTTTTAGAAAAAATATTGAAAAAATAAAAAAACATTTTCTACACTGAAAAAAAAATGATTCAAAACTTAAAAGTCGATTTGAAAAAAAAGGCCATTTCAGATTTTGATCATCCTTATGCAAAAAGTTTCGTAATTAAATTTACTAAAAGTCGTCCATACATTGCAATGGAGCGCATGGTTCGAAAAATTTGATCAAAAGTTTATATGAGGTAAGCCTACGGTTAATCAAGAAATAATCGCCCTATCTATGCATTATATATTGTTTTCTATGTTTTGCGACCTTGTTGCGATAACGTATTCTTTTGAATTATACGAGTTATCAGCTGTTGTAAGATAAAAAATGGAATATTTCATGTACTCCAAATTTTAAATTTCATACATCTATGTGTTTGTGATTAAAAGTTATGCAAACAATTCTAGATTCGATGGTTATTTAGATGAACTTTTTAAATGTAGTTTTATACGCATTGACTGAAATGTTTAGTTCTAGTGAATTTATGATTCTATTTAAATGTCCTCATTCGTTGCTCAAAAAGTTATTTTATTGCTCAACGATGTGAAAATAATGATTTGATCAACCCTGATGAAAGCATTCGGAGAGAGAGAGAGCGTTTAATTTCAATTTTGGGTTAGAGATCAGATTTAAACCGGCAGGAAAAAAATGCTTTTTGATTAATTTCACCTTCTCAACTGTCGGCAACAGGATGCGCTTCTCTACTTATGGTCGATTGGCTTATTGTGATTTCCAGCTTAATAACATTCCTGTAGCAAATGTATGGCTTTGCTGACGTTGTCGATGGTTTTGGGTGAATAACGGAGTTTGCGGTGGGAACTTTGAATGGCTGCTTTGAAGGCACCGAACATTTTTGACGGAAAATAACTAAACAAACTTGTCATTATAACATTACGATAATAAGTGACTATCTGGGAAAGCGATGAGATCCCAGATACTCAACGTGAGAGGCTTGTATTTTAACCACTACACCATTCTTAATAGCAAAATATTGCTAACCGCATATTGATGGTTGGCAAAATGTATAATATTTCCATCAATTATTTAATGATCGACGATAATCGAACTAAAATTGAACTTTGTATTTAGATTCGACCAAATGTCCATTCGACGCATTGTCCGTTTGACCAAACGTACACTAAACGCCATTCGAACAAATGTCATAGATTCCGTTTTGCCTACTTTGATTCATTCCAACAAATGTTGAAGGCCGTTTAACTGGTTTCGCTATTTTCGACATAGGAAAAGCATTCGACAATGTTTCACATGAAGGTATGATTGTAAAACTAATGAAATTTGTATTTCAACATATCTTGTTATAATTGTTAAAAGTAATCGTACAAATCGTACACATCATGTTATTTACCAGAACAAGTATATCATAACTGTAAGCGCTGATGTTTTTAAGATAAATTTCTGGTACCAATATTGTATGGACGGAGGAGAGTCGATGACCTGCCTGAGATATGACTGCTGTAAAATCCTTGTTGGCATAGATAGTATTTTGAGTGAAATTTCATGCCAGCAAATTTAGAAAACATTAAAAATAACTTGTCTTGTGTTTAGATTTATCACCATCAATAACAGTTTATTTTGAATACAATACTTTTCACTTTTACATCCATTAAAACGACTGAGTGCATTTGACGTTTCGTGAGAGTGGAATCTGGGTTGCATATGACGTTGACATTTTTTGTTCTTGTACTAGTTTATCTCTGACACGTGTGTTTAAATCATAAAATTCTATATCAATACAAAATGAATAGAATATATTTAACATAGCAACAAGCTGAGCTGACTAGGAGTTCATTGCTACGCTATTGATGAAAATTTGAAAGAGATGATAATTTTTAGATATGTATTGCTTTTCTTTACATATAATCCTGATGATTCTCATAGATAGCAGCCAATTGATTTGAAATGTTACTGAATTTACCAAAAGTACGGGACCATTAATTTTGGCAGTCATGGAAGTGCTAAAAGAACCCTTCACTAAAATTGCTGTACTTTATCTGGACGGGCGTTAACCAATAGCAATAAATGTGAGCAGTGCTGCCCGAGTGGATAAGCCTTATGTATTCATTTTCTAGGAGATCATAAATTATGTACAGTGACGAAGACAGATGTAGACCAAGGACAGCGATGACGTCGAGGAGAACGGCAAAGCGGAAGGGAGAATCGTGTTTGTTGCAGGCTATGGTATCAAGAAGATGTTTCTCTCATAACCCATCCATCATTACGTCAATACGTGAGCAAGGCCTCATCAGGGAAACATAAATATGGCAGACGACACCAGAGCTTCGGGGCAGGATGAAAAAGTTTTCAGGACACTGACATGGTTGGCTTGTCACTGGCTCACTGGTAGAAGACATCGTGTCGTGTAGGAATTTGTTGTTTGGATTTAAGGAAGGGATTAGATAGGATTCAATATATGACATTGTAGGAGGATAGCAACGGCAACGATTCAATCCGTTCGGTAGTAAGACAGAAATTTATCTCAAAGGTGTCGTAATACTTTGCTCAAAGCTATCAGAATGGATTTCCTGCTGTCAATATTGAATAAAAGATCATTTTGTGCTCTTGTCGACCCTGCGCTGTTGTGCAATTGTATAAGCAAATCTATTTCATTAACGAACTTCGTCTGAAAAACTTCTGAGCGAAACTTGTTTGGACACGAAAAATAGCGAAGTTAATTGGGCAGAAATTTTACCTCCCACTACCCAGATGTTAATTAATGTTTGGTTCAGGCAATTCAGAGCAAGACGACTACAAGAAAGGAAGTAGAAGCAAACTTAATATCACTTCCTCGATTCATTGCTTGTTATTTTGTGTAGAGGAGTATGGTCCATACCTGAACCCGTATCGTTTAAGGGCACAAAGATGCCAGAAGTTATTTCCTTCGTTGAGTTAAACTTGGTGAAGCACATTTCGTTTCAATAGGTTAGTATGGATTTAGTTTATGATGATCATTTTTTCGGTATTTCTTCAAAATTTAACTCAAAAATGCAAATGTTGCATGTTGTATATCTTTGAAATAAGTACACTGCCGTTATACGCATTACTGTCCAATGTTCCTTTTTGTGTATGTAGACTTTTTGCCATCAAACAGTTTATTTTTACGTATAGTTTTAGAAAACACCTACCAAAAATTTACTTTGTTCGGAAACTCAATAAAAAGCAAACCAAGTCAATTTGTCCCGTTGCTGAATTTGCACTGTCTCGCTATTGTAATTATACGCATAACTGTTACACTATACAATTCTTGAACAATATATTCGGTACACATTTTATAATTGGCTGTGGTTTTGGAAAATCGTTTGAATATCTTTTTCTTACGTTGGCTTTACATCCCATGTGGAACACAACCTGTTCTATGCTTATATATTTAGAGTGCATTCACAGTAACAATTGCGTGCCTGACGTCAAATTTGATTAATATTTTCAATCTCATCCGTTTTTTCATCCGTTAGAATTTCCGTCGAATTTTCAGGACCGATCGCTAAATTTACTTCAAAGTCAATAAAAAGCAAACCAAGTCAATTTGTCTCGTTGCTAAATTTCCATGCATAACTGTCTCGCTATCGGAATCGATGACCGATTCAAAAATTACGATGATTCCGGATTTATCATGGGAAGTACTGAGGTAATCCCGATTAGAACATCAGTAACCACTTAAATTTCGAGTCCGTGGCTTGTGGCACATCAAACTTTATGATTTAGCAAACCAAGTCTAAATAAAAATAGTTTAAACGAATCACTTGGCCACTAAAATTTATTTTGCGACTTATTAAACATCATGCTTTTATAGAATAAATCTAAAGAAAAATCAGATCTTGCGAAGATTTGTGTTGTGAATTCTTGGAAAGTTGAATATTTACTCCGCAAAACAACCTTGAAATCATGAATGAGTTTCTGTGAAGCTGGCAGCTAGAAGATTCATTCAGTATTTTATCACCTTCATTAAATTTAATAAATTCTCTTACATATTCATCAACTCTTTCTTTCACTAACTCATACATCTTCTCATTATCTCACTTACAGGAAACATTGTTTTCCATCCCAAGTTATAAAATCGTTTTTCCTTACTTCCCCACATGTGGCTCCGTTTGGCACATGTCACTTGAATTTTCATTAAGTGCCTTAATATTGATTTGAGGATTTACATCCTCTATATTCGGTACAATCTGTACGTGAGAACGGCCATCTACTGCAGTATGCTCAGCACATAATTGGCCACTGCAGTCAGTGGGACTGTTATGCGTAGAAATTCATTGAAAAAAAAAATGATCAATTATCAAGTTTTTTTTTCGTATGATCGAACTGTAGATTGTTTTTTGACCGTACTGTTGTGTTTTGCTGAGAGATCGTACCAACATTATTTTTTGATGCAGTATACTCCGATTTTTCAGATATCCATTGCCAAGATCACAGGGTGATCGCGCAAGTGGTAGATTGACGAGGGTCTAATATCTACATTTCTTCTCCGGAGTGAAACACTTAAAAACGGTTATACTTTTATTAACTAGATACTGTACAGTACGGCATGTCCTACGTTGTGTATAATACTAACGAATGATGGCTAAAATGATGTAGATGGTGATAGTGGTGGTAGAGATAGAGTTCTGCGCCGTTTGTCCGAACATACACCCCGCCTTGAAGCAATAGCTTCAACACAATGAGAGGATCCGTCATATGTATACTGCATCCTGGATGTCTCTGGACCATGCAAGACCCCGATGAAATGATTTTCGATGAGCTAATTGCCGCATGGGGCCATGTGAACTAACGAAACTTCATGCAACATGGCAGTCTTGTTCTCCAAATACATGGCAGATTGGTGGTTACGGGGGACGTGGCGTCCCGCCAGTGCATACGATTGCTCTGGAATAACGCTGTAGGAAGCTCTTTAAAACATTCACCTCCAATCGATAGCATCCAAAACCAGGGCGACAAATCGACGATCTCCAATGGTGTGTAGAGGGAATACGAACAAAACAGATAGTAGATACGGTCAGGTGCTGTTCTTATTCAACGGATGATCATTGTTATGCGTGGAGACGTTTTCGCCATTAGAATAGGCAACAAATTGTTGTTTCACTATTGATCCATCGAAGAGTTGTCGTACTTTAGGTCACGGCACCATTATGATCGCACAAGTGGTAGATTGACGAGGGTCTAATATCTACATTTCTTCTCCGGAGTGAAACACTTAAAAACGGTTATACTTTTATTAACTAGAAACTGTACAGTACGGCATGTCCTACGTTGTGTATAATACTGACGAATGATGGCTAAAATGATGTAGATGGTGATAGTTGTGGTAGAGATAGAGTTCTGCGCCGTTTGTCCGAACACAGGGTTTGACGGTCCCAAAGTAGAAGGTGCACCATAATAATATCTGTATGTGAAACACATAACTTTCCCAATTCTATGGCAACGGCTCATGATTTATCATGAAACGGCTGCATTCAGGCGGAGGATCTGTCAATATGTTTCGGCATATTATCAGGTCTTCTTAGAACGGAGGGACTGCCAGGGCTCAGTAGTTACTTATAAACTAGTACTGGTTGTTGATGTTTCAGTTCGTTCACACGAGCTGTAGCATCCTTAGTACTAATCAGTAATGGTTGTTAAGTTTTGAAGCCAACGTGTGATCAATCGTTTTACAATGCAACATAAAATTGGGTAAATTGGAGTATCTTGTACCTTTTAATTCCGCCCTAATTGCTTATTTTTGACAGATATGCGTATTTCGACTACCAGTGTCAGACACTGAAGAAGACTGCAAGTGGTAGTTGAAATACGCCAATCTGTCAAAGATAAGCAATTAGGGAACAATTAAAAGGTATAAGCCACTCTAATCTACTTTTTTGTTTCTCTATTGAGATTCTGCCTAGAGGATTCGAATACATTACAAAAAAATAAAATTAGTGATTGTGAGGGTGCTAATAATGATATTTGAATAAATGTGTGGTGATGAAACTTTTAAAATGGCATTGGAAGTGATTGCGATAATATATTTAACAAATTGAAATATGATAATGGCGATATATTTTAAAGAAGTGATTGTGTGAATGTTTATAAAGAAAAAAAAAGAGGTTTGAGGTTTATGGTGATAGCAACATGAATTCTGCCTTTGTTCCAATGAAAATGATTATTTTGAGTGTTGATAGACTTATTAGTTATATATGATATTCTTCATTAGTGAGATGTTCATATACAAACATACTTCATCATGTAGTTATCTATAGATGTGATGGTAATGATGAAAAAGATGGCAATAATGGTGATATTGCGGTGGCTGAAAATTATGGTTATAATGTAGGTATACCAATAGTAATTACCTGTGAATAGTGATATAAAGAAATTTAATAATTATAAAGTGAAATGAAAGTGTGAAAATAGTAGTTTACGGAACAAGTTGCAGAATGATGATTTTTACAGCACGAGTCGTAAGTTTGATTACGACGAGTGCTGTAAAAATCGAGTTTTGCAACGAGTTACGTACAACATTTTTTGCAATTTGGTAGAAGACCACTTGAGGGTATCAGAAATCATTTTGGGATGCATTCACCATTATTTTGCAGTTTCTGAAACTAGTAGTGTAACGATTTTTTCCGCAACTCAAAACGCTTTTTCACTACGCAACGAAAAAGCGCTGAGTAGTATTCATTACACAACTGTTTCCAGTTGCGTAATGGCTGTTATCGCACTACATAATTCAGTGCAGGAAAATAGCTTTATGACAGATTGGCGTGATAAAAAACAGCCTATTGCAATGAGAAATTGCAAAAAATACTTCAATAATTGTGAATGCATCCCGATCATATTTCTGGGGGTATCAGAAATCATATCAGGATGCATTCACAATTATTATGTGGTTTTCTACGAAATTCCAAAAAAATCTGTACGCACCACGTTGCAGAACTCGATTTTTACAGCACTCGGCAAGCCTCGTTGGAAAATGTACGGCACGTGCTGTTGTTGTTCTGCAAACTGTTGCGTAATAGTAGTTTAGTAGTAATAGGCTTTCCGAGTTGAATAATTTCGACGAGTGCTGTAAAAATCGAGTTCTGCAACGAGTTGCGTACAATATTTTTTGCAATTTCGCAGAAGGCCACTTTGGGGTATCAGAAATCATATCGGAATCCATTCGCCATTATTTTACAATTTCTGAAAAATAGTTGTGTTCATTGCTAATGCTTCATTACGCATGACTATTACCGTACTACATAATTCAGTGCAGTAAAGTAGGCCATTTCATGACAGATTGGCGTGATGAAAAGCAGCCTATTACGATGAGAAATTGCAAAACCTACTATTTTCCACCTTCTACCGTAACCTTCTGAGACAGATCGGAACAGTTTCTTCGTGGAAGCCGTATCTTCCGTGTACCTCTGGTGAACTGCTTCAGAAGCATTACGTTTTCTTTGCTATCCAATATCTTGTTCAGAGCTTTGGACTAGCGCCATAAAAAATTATGCTTTGATTTTTAGTTACAAATTCATTACAGATCTTGTGGTCTTTCAAAATATCAAATTGATGTTAATAGAAAAGATGAACTGAAATATTAACAATTTTCAGAACACTGAATCTTGAAATCAAACGTAAATTGTTCCTATCTGATTTGACAATTTGTTTGTAAAAATATTCCATTACTTCATCCATGAAAAGCACTAAAATATTATATTTTGAATGGCTACACTGTTACAGTAAAAATTACTTAAATATTATTATGTGTCAAAAACGTTCAATAACACCTGTTATTTCATGCAATAGAATGAGAAAATTTTAAAACTAGCTGAAACAAAAAAAAAAACTAACACTGAAAATAAGACATTTTTTATTTATCCCGGCCTGAGAGCATGTAATGTGAATTTAATGTAAAAAGTAGATACAATGAAACACATACGTAAATAATTTGCCGGCTGGTTTTCATCCATATATATAGTTTTTCAATTCAAATTATTAGTTTTTAATCGCACTTTTCACTATCAATTCACTTTTGTTAAATTTAACTTAGTGATGCGGAAGTAAAATAACATTAGTAAAAAAGAAATATTTATTACTTGGCTCTAACCCAAGCAAATCATAAAAGATTATTTTTGTTTCATTTGAAGAAAACCGCATTTCTTCCAAAGTCAAAAACGTATAAACTTCTGGTTTTTTGTTGGCATCCTAGAAAGGGTAAACACCCGAATCGATCAAGCCTAATCGAACGAAATATGTTGCTGTCACTTATGTAGAAGTGGCATCATGTAACGTAAATACAATCGGGCCATAAAGTAGGGACATGACATTTTTCCATTACCACACAATTTCACCAACATGCAACACCTACGGACATCACGTGCATGACTGGTCCTCTGCTAAAACGTTGATGATTTTAACGTGTATATATCCCGTAGACCGATAGGAAGTAGTCACTAGTGTCGTCCATATTCGTAAGCCTCTAGCCATAAATGGTACTTTTCCCATCATGACGAAGAGAGGGAAAATTCTGAGTGGATTGCTCATAGCATAGCGTGCCTGATGCTTTGGAACTGATATCGTGATGATGGGCTGTTGGTCAGGTGTGCTATCATGTGCCGAGGAAAAGGGTGTATGCTTTCCTACCATATTAATAACACAGATGGGTACTCTAGCTCTCAGAATACGACCAAGTTTGTGGTTTGCACTTTCCTGCCTTACGTTTTTGGTTGCGTTGGTGAAATATGAATTGAAAACGTCAGATAGAGCCATATAGCATAATGAATTAAAATACGTGATCTCGTAAGGATCTGAATCGAATAATAATCAATTAGAGTACTCTCATGGACAGGCTCAGTGGCTTTTTGTAGTATTGAAGGGAATCATAACAGCTGGTACAAAGATGGAATGTGTGTCGAGAGCACTGCTCATGGCACTTTATCATCGTTTATAGGTGCATCCTGCCATTAGTAGAGGTACGTAGTGCGTTGCGATGGTTTGTTCTACAACCGAGACAAACTACCATGTGTAATCATTGTTTCAAGAGAGCCACTGACGTGTTTATTGCTTGCAAGTAGACTGTTGAAAGAGAACACAGCAAAAGTGATGATAATTACATTTGTGGACATATTATCACTTTGCCATAATTGATTATTCCGCAAGAGCTTGACATGGCCTTTCTTCTCTTTCTCTGTTTTTGCAGGATATGTTGTTTTATCCCCTGGTAAATGTGTCCATTCTAGTGTTGGTGTTCAATATCAGTGTAGTGAGTGGATATAATCAGTTACATATCGGTGGAATATTCCCCATCAACGGTAAAGGCGGCTGGCAAGGAGGTCAGGCGTGTATGCCAGCTGCTAAACTGGCTCTTCAGGATGTCAACGAGAAGGAGGATCTTTTACCGGGATTTAACCTGACACTTCATAGCAACGATAGCGAGGTAAGTCATGCTTTGATTAGATGAAAACTGTCTTATTACAATAAAAATGATAAAAGTTACCTCTGATAATTACATATTCGATGGGAGATTGTCTAACCCTTCGATGAAGCTAAATGAAATGAAATTACAACTTTCAAGTATATTCCAAAATGGCGGCTTTATCTAAAATGACCTGCATAATTTTGCCTTTGAAAATAAAACTTACATACAGACAAACAAACTTATGTCACACTCTCATCATTGTACCTTTTAACGGTCAATTCAAATATATGCTAGGTGTTAAGTCTAGTGGTGGTCTAGTCTAGCATCGCTCGCATCGTTTTTGTTATTGTCGCGCGCCCACCAAATCGGAACGCGCGTGTGGGATACGCGACGTGTGACTCGTTCCCGATATAACTGTCATAATGACATATGTGGCGCTGCATTCTTACGATGTTTATGAACACAGCGCACTATTCAAGTATTAGTCGTGACGCTTGAAGATTGAGAAAAAATATATTGAAAAACAATGTTTCTGTCGAATCCATAATAGCGTTCAACGTATAAACATTACCGCCATCTGTTGATCCCTTGGCCTAACACAATGATTTAAGCATTGGGCACACTTGTCCTCGTGACCCTGGTTTTGATCGCGGTTTGTTCTAAGTCTTACATATGTTGGTCTGTGATTTAGATAAATACTACCTCCTTCCAAAACTATGGTTTTTCGAAGGAATCATTACAGAGTTATTTTAATTCATTTCATTCCAAATATGATACCATTTAAAAACTTATGGGATCCATCCCAACTTTCTAACTTTTTTTAGTCAATTTTTGCATAGACTCTTCTGGCTCGTTAAAAAGTCACTCTTTTAAATGCATACGTTAGCTGGTGACCCAGCTTTCACAACAGACCATAAATGAGTTAAACTTTAATTACCCCATCCATATCACTAAGGTAGTAAATTGCGGTCAGTGTTTATATTCTCCGAAAGATCAACTCATTCTTGCGAAACGTACCGTACGACAAAACTTCCCATTTACACTCCGGAAACTTTTGGGACAAAACCGCATAAATTTGCAAGTTTAATTGCCGGTCATGAAATTTCTACCCGATCAGACAAGTATTGAATAGATTCTCCGACGTAAAAAGGACATTCCATCCAACGAAAGGTTAAAATCAAAGTCACCCAATTTGTGGGAGGGCTGCAAGCATCCCCTAAAAGAGTCTCGTCGTCGTCGTCAGCTTTACACATTTGAGAACGCCATGCCCCAGTGGAATCAGGACGCATAATAAATATTTTATTTTCGGTAGCCAGTGCCACTCAGCTTTCGTTTTTCAGCCCTTTTAGCTACTTCCAAGTGTGATTCAAGGCAGGATCGGGAAGGATGCTGTGTTATTTGTTTGCCCAGTCCGTTCATTTTTCCTTCCGCTCACGTTTTCAATGTGTAGGGTTAGGTGTTTGCTAGATTCATACATTTTTGATTCTGTTAGTAAAACTTATCTTGGGAACATCAGGTGGACAGTAGAATGGGGTCAGGGCAGCAGTATGTGTCTTGGAATTAATTTCTTTGAAGTGAAAATGTCATCTCTTTCCAGAGTTTGCTCTTTTATTTGTTTCAACTCTATAAAAAATAATCTGTCAATACATGGTATAACTAAGTTAGTAAGGAGCTGTTTCTAACTTTGAAGCACCGTAAGCCGGGGTAACATTTATCATTCTCGGGATAATTCTTTATCTTTTCTTGCGGAAATTCAAATTTATTTTTAACATGTTTTTAAAATAGTTTTCATTCTCTTTTTTAACTTAATCGTTTATTTCCCAGGCTCAAGCGCCATTAGTCCTTATGCGAAACGTCTTTGTGCGAAATGGGTCACCCTCTACTTGCACAGTTGTTTTCAAATTTCTTTAAATGCGAAAGGTCAAGAATTTCACCGTGCATTGAACTATTCGCTGACACGCTGAATGGCTCGATATGGTTGTGGTCTGTAAAGGTTGCTGCTCTTGAACGCTCTATCACCAAGTTATTACCGAGAGAATGAATGATAACATTAAAAAAAATCTGATTGTGATGTCCCACGATTTTTTTGTTTTTGGTTTATGAATAGCCCTCTCCGAATATGGTATCGAATCAGAATATACCCTTTGCAAATCAATTCACTTATTGTCCATTGCACGGTGACGTCATCAGAAAATCGCTCTTTTTCCCTCCTTTGGAAAATGTGAAAATAACTTGTCAAAGTTGATCCATTCAAGCGGAATGATTGTTTTTTTTTCTCTCGGGCAGTGTTTTGGAAAGCCCAAGCGAGCCGGTTCGTTTTCGGGTCGCCGGGAGTTTGCTTTTTGTTTCGAGCGTTTTGCTGGGCATTGCTTTGAAAAGCCCAAACAAGACGGTTCGTTTTTGGGACGCCGAGAAGTTTTGCTGTTCGCGCTGTGTGAGTGCGAAATTATATTTGTATTCAGTCGAGGACGGATTACCAACTGGTGAGCTTGTTTCATGCTTATGATAACACTTTTTTTTTCAAGCAAAATGCTTCGTCATTACAAGTGTCGGCATCAAAATACATATATTTTTCTCTTTTTGACATTACTAAAAATATCTTTTGAATTGTTCGACATGATGAATGTTGACGTATTTTTAAAAAAAAACTTCTACCTTCTATCAAAAACTTTTCATCTCGAGACAAAAATGCACAGTAATACTCATATGTAATTTTCAAACAAACTATGTATGATTCGTCACTACAAGTATCGGCATAATTCCTTTTTCATATAATTTAAAATATATACATATATTTTTCTGTTTTCGTCATTAATACAAAAATCTTTTGAATGGTTCGACACTGCAGACAGTGACGAATTTTTTAGATCTTCTACCAAAAACTTCTCGAGACAAAAATACAAAACTAGCTTTAAGTATAATTCGTTTTTTTCCCCTTGTCCATGGATCGCATCACCGACCAAAGGTGACTCCCAGATCTTTTCCTCCCTCACTAATAAACATCCATCCCGTGGTGATTGTGGAGATGCAGAGGTATTTTCGATCTCTAGAAGCAACAATCATTACACCCTAACATTCCTTCCTTATCCCAACTGACTGTAAGGACTTGGCCGGCGTCGTTATTGATCAATAATATAAGATCTGCTAAAATTGCACTTCGAGAGTTAGCGGAAACTCCCATCCCTTATTCATCTGGATCCTAGTGCGATTCTTACCAGTTCCGATCAATCATCAATTTTTTTGGTACAAAATCACCTTTGGTTGGTGGTCTAATGGCTACCGCTTCTGCTCCATGAGCAGAAGGTCATGAGCTGAATCCCAGGCCCGTTCCTTTCCTCGTACTTTGTATTTATATCTTGCACTTGCTTCTATCTTCCACTCTTAATATAACACAGTTGATCTATCACAGTTCATAGCATTTATTAGAATCCGAGACGGACAAAAAACCGTTTCCCTATGCTTCCATTCTTCTATCATTGTAGTACGTCTTTCCTTACGCCTGATACTTAGACAATCTGCTAACAAAACAGCAAGCCTCTCTGCCATAAATTTACCATCCCTATACCCTCCCGCATGAACTGGCGTAGATGTAGGGATATATCCGGTATACTGTGGGATCCAGTTTAATGCATCATCCATTCCTTCCCCTTATTGATCTGCATTCTGACGTGGCAGGCGCCATTGTTGCCTAAAAATCACCAGCACTTATACACTGAGGGTGTCCGTTAGGCCCAAGAAGTCATCTGGTTGGTTCATTGTGTAAGTGCAGCTGATCTGGCGATACTGTAGTAGGAACCACGGGCGGCCAACTAAGCTCAAGCTCAAGATCACCTTTGGTTTTTATCGTTCTATGTAAGCTTTGGGGAACCGTAAAACTCTCGGTTGTGTCGAGGTTAGGGAGTACAATAATTTTCGGGGATGGATAGGTTTTAAGGGGATACTCGTTGACTTTCAGCAGTGGGTGTAGCGTTTCGCGTTGTTGCTGCAGGTCAACCGTGGAGTAGACATGGCAACCTGTAATGGTACAAACAGATGTAATCCGAGAAGACAAGGTGAACAGACGAAAACCAAACGTAGGGCGAGTTGGACTTACAGAAAAACCAAAGTAGGATATCAAACAAGGACATCAATTTGCTTCAAAAATTTGTAAATTAGCATCATGACCTCAACAGCCTATCCAGAACATCTCTAATGTCTTCCTTATCTGGTTGACTGATTGCTCTGTATCCTGCACCGCAACCACAACAACTACTGTCTGAGAGCCCTATTCTATAGAGGTGCGATCATTGGCGTAGCTAGGATTTTTTTCTGGAGGGGGCCTAGGGGGGGCCTACCAAATCCCTTTTTTTTTCATAGAAGTAACGTCGTTCGCAATAATCGCGATTTTCACTATTTACATAGTTTGCATAGATTTTATTTCTTTGTTATTTTGTCTGATATCACTGCACATCAGTGATATTTGATAATTTATATTTAAACTACGGAAAATATTCTTTCTTTTTCTAATCCAGTAAAAAAATAAAATTTTAAGATTTCTTCTAAAGAACTTACGATGAATATTCCTTGTGATTCTTCAATAAAATTTCTAGATATTCAACCATGTGTTTTAAAGGATTCCTCTGAGAATTCCCACAATTCATGAATTATTTCCGTACGTTTTCACTGCTATCTCCGAGAACTCCATTACTAGTTTTCACTGAGTTCCTCCTGTGATTCCCACGGGAAATCATTTCCGAGATCAGTTATTGTTCAATATTTTTCCAGATGTTACTTTAGGCTTTCTGAGTTTTCCAAAAAAAATCTCGAAGGATTTTCATCGAGATGCTTTAGAAATTCTTTTAAAATTTCTCCAAGAAGACTCTCTACGTGCTTTTTGTAAATGATTTTCTGGAATTACTGAGGATTTCTTCGAGAAATTCTAGGAGTCTCACCACAATTAAACATTTTTTCGCAGAAAATTCTCTAAGTGTTTCTTTAGATCTTTTCTAAAATCCGTGAAAATACTCAGAAGTTACCCGAGCAAGTTGATGAGGGATTTCTTCAGAGAATTATATTACTGTGTCCTTCTATAAAAAAGAGATCCATCCAATAATTTTCCAAAGATTCTTTAAATCAGCACTAGTGATTCTCCTGGAGAAAATTTTTAGAAACTTTCCAACAAATTTGCTAAAGGATTTCGCAATTCATTCTTGAACTTCTCAAAAAATTATCCAGAAAATCCATCACGTATTCTTTCAGGTTCTAGAAATGACCCTGTATTTTTTCCGAATTAATGTGCGATTCTTCCATATATAACATCTAGAAATCTATCTACTCTCCATTTCTGCTCTAAAAATTACTCCAGAAATAACTCAATATTTTTTAGAGAAATCTTTAGAAATAACTTCACGAATCACTCCATATACATATCTAATTTAAATCAAATACACATACAGACAAAATTTTTGGAAGAACTTCTTAAAAATGGTTCGGTAATTTTAACCAGGATTAAATTTGGGAAAAAAATACTAAATTCTTGTCAGAAATTTCAAGAATTCAACGTGGAATTTTTGAAAATTTTCACTGAAATTCCTAACAATATACCTCGCAAAAAATCTAAAGTGTTTTTTTGAGGATTTACTTCAAAAAATCTTGTTTCATTTCAATACTTTTTATTTTAATTTTTTTCTGAATGTATTTGTTTCGAATACTTTTGCATAATTTCCGAAGTTTGATGATGGCGAACAGTTTGAAGTATAATCCAATTATTTCATACTTGCAGAAATTCCAAACAAACTTTTTTGTGTGAATGTTCTAAATTATTACCCTGTAGAAGTTTAAGACGAAAATACTGGTGGAATACTGAATCTTGGAGTGAAATATGCATTACTTAAAAAAAATGTAGAGAAATTCCTTATGGGCCTTCACCAAGATCTGACTTTCAGGAACCATAAGTATATGAATTTTGCATTTTTTTAAAGTTCTAGGATTTAACTTTTATCATTAGATTCTGTTAAGTGTTACTTTTTAAAATATGAAAAGATTTTTAAACGAAGTTTAAAATTTATTTTATTATCCTTCGAACCTATCAGAATTCCTTGTCTGACCCCACCAGAAAGCCTTTAAGAATTCCGACTTAGTATTGAACAAGAATTCAATCTCAGAATATGGATGCTGTCAATAATTGATAAAACTATTTCTAAAGAAATGGTTTAAAGAAGCTCCTTATGAAATACTTTATGTATATCCTATAGTTATGTTCCTTGAGGGTTCCGACGTGTTTGTGTGCATGAAAAGTTCAGGATATTCACTGAGAAAGGAGGAAATAAAAGAGAGTGGACGAAACTGTCATTTTGTATGGGACGTTTCATGGTGTTTTTCAACAGCCTACTTGATGGCGAGACGAAGTTTGCAGGGATTGCTAGTTTGTAATAAAATTGTTGGGAGAACTTTTGAAAGTAATTTACAGATACATTTTTAATATAATTTTCAGCGAAATATCTTAGTATAAGATTTGACAGAATTAATTAATTTATGGAACAAATTCGAGGGAAAACTATGAACTTTTTATAGTTCAATCCGGAAACATGCTTCGGAATCAATTTAAGAATAAAAAGTTTACATAGAAGGAACGGATGTCCTCCTGGAGGAATTCACATTGACAGTATGAACAAATCTCACAATATTATTTGACTAATTTCCAAGAGAATTATAGCAAAAGCTGTGAAGCCACCTTTTGGTATTCCTTATGGAATTCGGTTATACTAAAATTCTTACAGGAATATCGAAGAGTGGCTTTAGACATTTTGCTACAAATTTGTAGGAAACTAGTTAAATTATCTTGAAAAATTTAAGCAAAATAAAAGAAAGTAATACCCGCTGGAATAGAACCAATGGTCCATTTTGGTATACTTATTCACACCAGTTTAAATTGGGTTATCTGAAGGTTGAAATTCCTTGAAAACATTTGTTATGAATTTTCACCAAAAATTCCCGTTAACTACTGTCTAAGAAATTCCTTTAGTAATTTTGCTTATTTTTTCAATTAATGTTGATTTCTTCAGTCAATTCATATTAGGGTAATCATCATCACTGGAAACCTCAAGTCGGGCATTCTATAGAGTATAGAACCATGATTTTACGCAAAGTTGCGTACTTTAAATTTTACAATTCTTGATTTTCTTCGATCATCCCTAGAAACTTATTCTATCTAGCTGCAGCTATAGACAAGTATAAGACGTGCAGACAGATATAGAATAGTAAGCTTAGTGTAGAGGTTTGATGTTTGGAATGGATGCATTTCCCCTTAATATGTCACTGAAATTGTGAGTAGATTCTATGTTTAAGAAACAATTATGCTAATAAACATGGTTTAGATTTCTAGCTGATCAAAGGCCATATAATTGTGTTTTCTGCTGTAAGATTCGGTGCGATATCCAACGCCTCCCGCAAAATGTGGGATATCATAATACTGCTTTATGCTGAAACATCGGAAAAAGCATTGCTTGAATTATTAACAAAATACGAATTTTAAGAACCAAATTTCAAATAATTAGGCAATTACACACCTTGGTATTTTTTGCAATGGAAACATTACGCTTATCACACAACAACAAGCTGGTTCTAGCGGTAACCAATGGAGCGACAGCCGAACGGTTAATCCTTGGGTTGTCGTGCGATTCACCGAAGTCTGAACCACCACGCTGATGCTGTGTACGACTAGCGAGGTTTTCCCACTATTGTTGTACAAAATGAACGAACGTAGCTAATGAAGAGTTATTTTTGAATGATAAGAGTCATGTAAATTGATTCAGAAAATGTTTATCAACGTTAAAATCGTATAAATTGTACTTTTTTATATTTATTTTATTTATTAGCATCCAAAATTCTGGTGGGGGCCTGGATCGTTCTGGGGGGGGGGGGGGCTGGCTGGCCCCCCTGGCCCCCCCTGTTCCTACGCCAATGGGTGCGATCCCTAAGAGTAGTGGATGAACATCAGCCGACACATTACCTTGATAAAATCTTGACTCATGTTCAACCTTTTACACCACGGATACCTCGGATACCTGAGGAAGAATAGAATGCAACAACCTACCTAAGTCACTATTGCATCATTTTTGTTGCCGACTTTTTCCAAAACATTTATAGCGATTTGACGGTCATAAATATCGCCTACCATAGCGCCCATTTTGGCGAGTAAGTTTGCTTTCTCATTGCCCGGTATCAAGCAATGTGAAGTGACCCATACCAAGGTGATGATGTGATTCGATAAAGCACTCAATGGAGATCGTATTTGGCGAAGGAAATACGAGTAGTGCTCATTGAACGTAGAGCCTCAATGCAGCAGAGGCTATCCGAATAACCGCAATATCGATCAGACGCAAGAGAGGTAATTCGCTCTAATGCATAGTGTATAGCCGCTAATTTTGCGACGTATACTGAACATAGGTTTTGAAGTTTATAGGCGGCACTATAAAATTCGTTATAAACACAAAATCAAGTGGAATCATTTTTGCCCATCAATGTAACAAGTTCTGTCACTGCTGACTTAACCGTACTTGTTTGCAAATATTAGTGGTTAACCTCCAGACTCATGTACCAGAAGCTCTAAACTCATCGTATAAGTTGAGGAAATGCATCCTACCGCGATTTGAATACAGCGATACTGGATACGCTCTAGCTTTAGGATGTGTGTTTTCACGGTGGATTGAAAAGAAAAGCTAATGTATTCGAGGACCGACAGAACCGTTGTTCGATATAGCTTTATCAGATCTTATCTGTGGACTCACCTCTATGTTCCAGTGAGTGCACGCATGAAGTAGATTCATTGCTGGCATTTTTGATACAAATATTAGACGTGCTTTCCCCAGGTGCATTAAGAGTCGACACCTAGATACTCCAGCAACACACATGTTATAATAGTGTATTATCAACTGATATATTAACAAAATTAGTCATATATAAGTTGATAATACACAATTATAACATGTGTGTTGCTCGGGTACATATGTGAAATAACCTGAACAAGCTCTTTACCCATGAGTTGAAGCTTAACCTTAGCAGAATCACGCTTCTTAGAAAAGACAACCAACTCTCTGGAGAGAATTCGATACCCAGCTCTAAGGCCCAAGTAGAAAAATTGTCTAGAGCATCTTGCAGTGGTCTTTGCAAATCATCCGTCCCTGGTATTGTTACAGAAACAACGGCATCATCCGCAAGCTGTCTAAGCGAGCAATTTTCCACGAAACAGTCATCAATGTGTCTGACATTGAAATTGTAAAGAAGGAGACTTAAGTATGAGCCCTGGAGGAGACCCATGTCACTAATTCGTGAAGTTTTTGAAGTACCGTGAGCTCATACGTTTCTCAGACAACAAATTGTACAAGTAGTTGTTGAATAATGATGAAAGGCCACAATCGTGGAGTTTGTCTGAAAGGACATCTATGCAAACTAAATCACTACTTTTGAGCATACTCCATACTTCTTTTAAGCATAGGCCAGTTGGATTTCTGTTGAAAGTTGCGCAAGACAGTCGTTCACTCCTTTGCATCTGGGGAAACCGAATTGTTGTATGTTTATGTTTATTGGTATTCATCAACAGGCTGAGTTGCCCAAATGATTATAAAAAAATAAGTACATGAAACGTCACTAATCAAACAATAAAAGCGAACAAAATTTACAAACAAATTAAAGCAACAACATACATTTAAATACAACTATCTTCTAAAATATTCTGAGAATCTACTACGGAGTACTTCGCGAGACAAGTGGTAGTCCAAGAGTGACGAAACGCGATTGAAGGTTCGTTGGAGTCCATTGATAGCTCCATGCATTGCGTAGTTTGTGCTACGATAGGGCAGTCACAGCATTGCACTGTTACGCAAAGCCCGAGGTTGAACGTTGACGTTAATCTGTTCCAATATAGATGGGCAGTCAATCCGGTTACCCAGTGCATCAGCGATCAGAAGAGCCTTTGCAGTATCCCGTCTGAATAAAAGTGGCTCCAAACGAATCAGCTGACATCGGCTCTCATAGCTGGGCAGACGAAAAGGATTATTCCAGGGTAGTCTTCGAAGGGCATATCGAAGGAAACGCCGTTGAATGGATTCTATTCTTTCTGCGCCGTTGCTGTAGGATGGGCTCCATACAGTTGAGCAGTATTCTAGCGAGGAACGGACTAAGGAAGAGTAAAGTGCCTTCAGACAATGAACGTCGGTGAAGTTTTTGGCACAGCGCAAAATAAACCCAAATGTTCTTGATGCCTTGTCTACTACGTACGAAATGTGCTGTTTGTACGTGATTTGGGAATCCAAAAGTACTCCCAAGTCCTTAACATGCTCTACTCGTTCTTTGTCCGTTCCACGCAAAGTGTATTGATAGACAAACGGTTGCTTTTTCCTTAAGAAGGTTATCACAGAGCACTTGTCAAAGTTGACTACCATACGATTCACACTGCACCAGTTGGCAAAGGCGTCAAGTTGCTGTTGCAGAAAACGGCAATCGTCGATGGAGCGTATGCGGAGAAATATTTTGAGATCGTTCGCGTAAGACAATCGTGGTCCTTTAAGCGCCAAATTCACATCGTTGAAATACAGGAGAAGCAGTAGTATCAGGGGGCCCAGGTGGCTTCCTTGAGGGATACCCGATGATGCAGAGAAAGTGTCGGAGTGACAGTCTCCAATGGCAACAAGTAGATGGCGGTCTGTCAAAAAGCTATGAAACCATTGTAAAATATTCCCGTTAATTCCAAGCCTTTCTAATTTTGCGATCGCTATGGCATGGTTTAGCTTGTTAAAGGCCGCGGACAAATCAGAATAAATCACATCTGTCTGCGCTCTTTGGGTCATACTTTTAGTTGCGTATGAAGTGAGACACAACAAGTTGGTAGTTGAAGAGCGACCAGCGATGAACCCGTGCTGATCATCGCTCAAATACTGTTTGCAGTGGGAAAGTAGTGGTCCCGTGACTACTAGTTCGAATAACTTCGAAACTGCACTCAGCGATGTTATTCCACGATAATTATTTACATCTCGTTTGCATCCTTTCTTATGAACCGGGAACATATGTGCTTTCTTCCAGAGCGAAGGGAAAGTTCCACATGATAATGACAATCGGAACAGCCGACAAAGTGGGTGCAGTAAGTAATCGATATTTGTCTTAAGAAAAGCTGGAGGTACACCGTCAGGTCCTGGATTGAATGATGTTTTAAGTTGGGAAGCAGCATCGGCTATCATCGATTCATCAATATGAAATCTTTGAAGTTGATGATCCCAATCGACCGTTGTATAACATTGATGAGGGCAAGCCAGACTCTTTACATTGCTCATTCACAAAATTCCAAAAAGCTTTCGGATTAGCTCTCAGTTTTCGTTGAATTCCACGTTGATAAAGTGAGTAGGAGCGTTGACTCACGCACTTATACTCCTTGCTCAATCTGAGGTACCGGCATTTTAGCTGAGGAGTGCGATGCTTGGTGTATTGTCGTAAGGCGGCTCGTTTCGAAGTTTTTAGTCGCCGAAGCTCGTTGGTCATCCAGGGGATACGCGTTTTGTCCTGAAAACCCTGTTTCGGAACATGTCGATCGATAACGTAGGAGAGCACATTCGAGAAGGTTTCCACTGCTGCATCCACATCTTCGGCGTCAAGAATAGTGTCCCAATCCAGGCTAGAAAGCAGATTAGCAATACCGTGGTAATCGGCTTTTGAGAACTCATAGTGAACAGCCTTGGGAACGATAGTAAACTCGCAAATCAATTGGTTTTGGACGGAAATAACAAGAGGGGTATGGTGGATGGTTGACTTCACTAACGGGCGAGGGCGCGATGAATTGGTGGAGCCACTTCGATCGAACTGACAAAGCAAAGATGTAAAACCCGATTGTTTTCGTTGGTCACACTGTTGATTTGAGCAAGAGTAGCTGTACTATAACCGTCGATGAGAGTTGTTGCAGCCGGATGCAGGGTTGAACGCTGGGGATCTGGATATAGAAAACCATTCCCGGATGACCGCCAAGAAATGCCAGACATGTTGAAATCACCCAACACGATGACCTCGTCGTTAGCAGGAGCGTTTTCTGCAACCTCCAGAACTGATCGACAATGAGTTTCGATGAGATCATTGTCACGTACGCGATCTGGTGGTATGTATATAACACATAGAAACAGCGTGCGGTCTGCTAATATTATGGATATCCAAACTTGTTCCAAGCAGGTCCATGAATCGTTTTCGATTGGATAAGCTGTTAATTTTCGGCTTACGGCTAGCAGGACGCCACCTCCTGATGACTTCCGACTGTTCCTTCGATTGCGGTCGCAGCGAAAAATTTCATAGTTGGAACCGAAAACTGAGTGGGATGTGGTGCGACAATCGAGCCAGGTTTCGGTTAGAGCAATTATGTCGTAGCAATTGTCAGAAACAGATAAGCGGTAATCCTCCAACAAGCTATTCATACCACCGACATTTTGGTAGTACATGACTACATTGTCGGCACGATGTTGGTTCATCATAGACTTACAGTTACTCCGAGTCCCAAGGTTCAACGTTGGAATTTGTTCTAAGCGTGGCGCTTCGGCTTGGTTGCATTCCGTTGTGCTCATCATATTACCGAGTGTCCCATCAGTCACAGCACAGAAAAGTGAGTTGATATGAGACAGCGGAAGTTCGTTCTGATAGTCGTACTTGCCTGTCAAAGCAGACTGGAAGACCCCCGAACACCTACTAACAACAGGGCCAGGACGGCTGTGATGAGCGCTGGCAAGATTATGCACGACTGTGTTAGAGGAACTAGGGGCTTCCAAAAAGCTTTTTACGGTGCGTCCTGGCTGAAGATTCGATCGGTTGTGTAGAAAATTGCTTTCAGGAGTAACGTCACGCCCAGCTGTTCGTACAGTAGGCTGCGTGAGGGGAACTGAATCACACAACGAAGATCAGTTACGAAACTGGTACTTGCCTGTGCAAGCTTGTTGGAAGACCCCCTCTCTACATGCAACCACAGGACCGAGACGGCTATGATGAACGGAGACTGCATACGGCCGGACTGGGTTGAAGAGATTGGGGGCTTCCATCAGGCTTTCCAGAGTGCGTCTCGGTTGTAGTCCGCCTAGTGTTGCAGAGTCGACGAATGCGGCTGTTGAATGTAGGCTGCGTGATCGAGGCAGCCGAACTTGACGTTGGGAGTTGAAACATGAGCCAACGTCAGGCAGCGAAGAGGTTCTACTATACTTCCCTGGGAGAGCGGTCTGGAAGACCCCTTCTATATACCCAAACACAGGAGCGGAATGACTTGGATGGCTGGAACATTGTTGATGTGTGAACGAATTACAACGGAAAACGTCGTTGGTTGCTGGCACGACTGTGTTTGAGTAAGAAAGGGCTTCCAAAAGGCTTCGTGTTATGCATTCCGCTTCGGCAGCAGACGATTCTAACTCGTTGTCGTAGGAAATGAAGCATTGGTTGCAGAGTCGCTCGTTGCCGGATTTAAAGCTGGTTTTGGGGAAATTCTGAAAATGGCTGGCATGTTTTTTGAACGGAGGTCTACAAATTCACGAATCAGCACATTTTGAGGCCAAGATTCGCGTGAGAGGGCATCGTTCTTTAATTGTTTTTGAGATATTCGTTGAATGAATGATTTGCCAAATTTTGATACCCAAGACAACTTGGAATAACTCCGGAACCAATTGGATCATATTCCCTAGTTTTTCTTTTGATTATAAACTAGAGAGTTTTACGGGAAGTTTTGAAAACTTCAACAAAATCCATCCAGCAACAAAAGAGGTAACATAGATCATTTATTTGAATATTCCTTAAATATTTGGTTCGAAATTGCAATAATTGCAAATTTTATATTTTTAAAACAAGTACTGCCACCCATAGCTCGTGACTATATACTTTATTTTGTTTTTTAAAAGGTTTAAGCATGTTAAAAAAATGTGTTAAGTGATTTTTTTATTTAGCTGATATGGGGTAACATTGATCACCTATGTAAACAACGTTCGGTAATATTGAAAATGTCGTTAACTACTAAAATCATGACCCCTGAAGCCGAATATGATGGCCAAATGCTTACAAGTCATTTACTTTTTGAGTTAAGGTACCGCGGGGTAAGTGGGTAAATGGGGTAAGTGAAAACAATTGATATATTTTACTGAATATGTGAATTAACGTTTCAAACTCATGCGTAAACCTTTGAGCCCATTCAGAACATTACGATAGGTAAGAGATTTCTGAGATTTTTCAGCCATTTTTGCATAATAAAGCGAAAAATTGTTATCCTGTCAACTGTTACTCCGTAACAAGTTGGCGGCGTACAATCTTATTTTAATATTTTCAGTGGAAAAAAGTTGCGGAAAATAATTTCCTGTACCACTTCTTAGTTGTCCTCTGTGACAGTTTCAAACTGCAATGAAAAAGTTTTAGAATTAATTCGACGTAGACCTAAAAATAACTAAATTTAAACACCGTTAATTTTCTTATCAGGTGGGGCAAGTGAAAAGTTTATCATTAGAGATTAAATTTGAGTTTTCGTACTTAAGTAGCCATAAGTAAACATGGTTCGCAATTATCAGAGAAAAACATAACGTGCTGATAATTCAAGAAACACTATACTCAAGCGTTAAAAGCTATTAGAAATCATGGAACTTCTCTAAAAGATGTTGTCAAACATTACAATATTAATATGTCTACTTCGGGCAGCCAATTAAAAGGAAGACGTTGACTGAAAAGTTGCAATATTAGAGAACACACGGAAACCTCGTGGAATGTCTATGTAAGCTAGTTCAAAACATAAAAATGGGGTATAGGTCTATCCACATAAAAAAGATTCTAAATACGTTATTGAAGGATTATGTTTGATTTCTCCCGAAGATAACGACGTCATATTCGGCTTTCTCAAAAACAAATAACGAGCGGTGGAAATTCTACAGAGCAGAAATGCAATTGCTGTCCTATAATGTAAGAACTAACATTGGAAATGTTTCAGTTATAGTGCTGTCGAATCGTTTCAACTAACAAAACTGAACAGAAGAAAATTCAAGTGAAAAGAATTTTCTTTGTTTACATGTTACATATGTTATTGTTCATTGGGAAGCCTTAACAAATGTTAAAGCTAATAGAAATCGTGAATATAACTGTTTGTTTTTGAAATTATTGTTCAAAACGGTAAACTTTTCACTTGCCCCACTTTTGGGGCAAGTGAAAAGTAAGGACGCATTTTTCAAAAACTTTTTCTGTATTTTTTTCTTCAATTTTTCATAAAAATTAATTTCAGCATGCTGCTTACATTTAGTGGGAGTCAAGCTAAAAAATATACACGTCCTCATTTGTTTCAATTTAAAGTCTCTAGAATTTGAAGAATCTCAACTATGCGAATTCCATTACCCACTTGCCCCACGGTACCTTATTTTAAAATTAAAAACATCTCGAACCACGGAATACTCCTAAAGGTAGGCAATTTCCTAAGGGAAAGTTACATTCTTAACAGTAATTCGGTAATGTTGCCTAATTGAACATACTTATGAAAGTTTTGACAACGGAATCGTTTTCGGCGATGCCGTTTTAGGTAAGAACCGCATTTTCCTTGATCATATCGTTTACAGAACTTATGTGAGACATGAAAGTTTGGTAGTGTCATCCTTAACCATTGAAACCATTGTTTCGAAAAGTTGCCAAATTTACGCATAAGGTAAACGCAATTTTCGCAAAAATCTTCACTTTTATCAGCTGATGAATATAAGAAAGAGAAGCACCATTCATGATTTGGAAATGTTCCATCAATAAATGCTAATGCGAACTTTTTATGAAATGGGTCATTCCGATCAATGTTACCCCGTTGATCAATGATACCCCGGATTACGGTACATTTTAGTGTGTTTTCATCATGTGAAAAGTATGTTGGCTGGATGAAGGTTAGTAATAATGCCAATGTAAAGGCAAACATCTTCTTCTTCTTTTCTTCTTCTGTCGGGTGTGGGATCACTGCGTCCATTTTTTAGGACTATTGTGATATACCCTATTACTCTATGTACACAATGTGTTCCAGTAGCAAATGTGCCTCCGGAATACTTTGCGCATTTGACTGAACTTTGAACCATCTGCCATTGATGGGCAGAAGTCCTAGGTTGCAGTGTTGTAGTTCCCCCAATCTGGCGTGATCAGCCTAATAAAGCTAACCACCTCCCTGGGGGACGCGTTCCAAATATCAGCTGGCTGTAAGTAGTGCTTGCCAAATATTTTGAACCTACGATGGATGTGTGCACTGCAAGAGCAGAGAAGGTGTTGTGAGGTTTCGTCCGTCTCGTCACAGAAACGGCAATTTGTGTTTTGGACGACACCGATCTTGTATAAGTGGTATCTGCTTGGACAGTGACCAGTTATTAGACCGATGTATGTTCTGAGATCCCTTTTGTTGAGACCTATAAGTTTTTGTGTTTGTGTCGTGTTTATTGTTACGAACCTTTTGGACTGATTCGCATTGGAAACTGTATTCCAATTTGATTGTATTTGACCGAACAACCAATTGTTCAATTCCGTGTTTAGTGCAGAGTTTGAAATGCCAAGGAATGGCTCTGGACCAATGAACATATTGGTTGATCCATTCCTTGCTAGCTGATCGGCAATTTCGTTACCCTCTAGACCCGTATGTCCTGGGATCCAATATAGTTTAACTCGATTGCGTTCAGCTAGGGATTTCAGTGCAAGAATGCATTCCCACACAAGTTTTGAGTTGCAAGTAAAAGCCTTCAAAGATTGAAGCGCTGCTTGACTATCAGAGAAAATACAGATGGTAGCATGTCTGTAATTTCTTTTCAGACACAGCTGCGCACATTCCTTGATTGCATAGACTTCTGCTTGAAATACTGTAGGCCACTGTCCAAGAGAGACAGAGATTTTGGTTTTCGGTCCGTATACTCCAGACCCTGTCAGATTATTCATTTTTGAACCATCTGTGTAGAATTTAATAGATCCTGGTGAAATGATGGGTCCACCTCCTTCCCATTCCTCACGAAAAGGAAAGACCACTGTGAATGGCGAGTCATAGTTTACCACTTTTTCCATCCAGTCACTACATTTTTCAACAATAGGATTTATCGAAAATTCGTTTAATATACTGAGGTGACCTGTTAAGTCCCCTGACAGTAAGACTGTTGATCGTTTTAGCCTAAGAGCACTTTTCTCAGCATCCAGCTTTATGAATTGATCCAGCCGGGGCAGATTGAGTATAGCATCTAGGGCAAACGAGGGGGTACTACGAACTGCACCGGTTATGGCAATACAGGCAGTACGTTGAATTTTGTTCAGCTTAGCTCTAGCCGTAGCTTCCTTTGTTTTAGGCCACCAAACAAGGGAAGCATAGGTTATTCTAGGCCGAACGATTGTTTTATAGATCCACATGATCATACTGGGTTTTAGACCCCATGTTTTACCACAGGTCTTTGAGCAAACCCAGAGTGAATTGAGACCTTTATTTATGATTGTTTGAAGATGGGTGTTCCAATTTAGTTTTGCGTCAAGTGTGATGCCAAGATACTTGACCTCATTTGAGTAAACTAATTGTATTTGGTTCAAGAAAAGAGGGTGGAGTTGTACCTTTCGTCAAACATTTCGTCAGGCAAACATACCAGAACTCTTGATTTGATGATCAGATTTGAAAAAAAAGATTTTATTTATTTGTTTCTTAATTTCACATTTCATAAGCCCTCACCCTACCAGCGAATAAGACCAATTTTCTATTTGAAGCACATCAAAATTTGTTACAAACATTGTTTCATTTTTCTTTGAATTATTCTGAGTTGGAAGAGAAAATCATGATGTAATTGAAACGGAATTTGTTATAATAACAAAGTTTGTTTCAAAACTATATTATTAAAACAAATTTGCAACACACTTTGTAAAAGTGAATTGGAAAGTATTAGATCAAACAGGTGCAGTGATCACTTGTGAATTGTAACGCATATGCAACGTTAAACACCGTTAAATTGACATAAAATGCATTCAAACCCGTTCAAGTACATTCTTAAACTTTCTCCCGTATCTTTTATCTGCAAAATCTTGACCCTTACATGTAAAATGTATCACACTAAATCGTCAAATATAATGAGTGGTGATTTTGTTTGAATTTCCACTTAGTTGCAATTTTGTTTAACGTTGAGTAAATGTTGTTATTTTAACTAATAACTAACCGAAATTGTACTTCATTTTTTTTTAGAAATAGTCGTGTTAATTTAGTAAGAATATCTGTTATAGTTCTTTTGTTAATCGCTGGTCGGGTAGCCCCGGCATTCCTTTTAGTTGTCCACGTCGTACGGCCCCTAATTCGATAATGCAAACATGGGCAGTTTGTTGAAATGGTTTTGCTTGACGACGCATTTTGGCTTCTATTCCCTATCAACCATAGTTTAAGCGATTGCTGATAGAATCTGACAAACAAACCAAAAACGTGCTTGTCCTTTTTAAGAGTGCTTATTCCTGTTCGGATGGATCGTATCAGTGGGCACCCATTTTGGAGCATTTCGATTGCAGTGTTTCAACCAATATTTGCTTGATGTGTATTTTAGAAAGGTTGACTTAGCTTGAGCCATGCGTCCCTATCGATTCATGTGAGAAAACAAACAAATCCACCAAATCACCCATATTTGAATGGCAACGGCCCAAATGTTAATGGGAAAGTTTGCGCAATGAATTAGCCTCCAAGTAATTTATTTTATAGCTCTCCCGTACTTTTCTTGACTCTTGACTGCCAAAAGAAGGTAATGGAATTTTGGGCTCTTTCACCTTTTCCTGAGCAACTAATGGGTATATACGGACTGGATGGAAGGCGTGCTAAAACCGATGCTTTCGTACACCAAGTTCGTCTTCTTGCCTTGTTACCAAATTGTTGCCTCGGCTTTGGCGGCTATACCACACACGAAATAGCAAATTTGGGAGCTCCACATTTCGTCCGTCCGTTAGTCAGATAAGAATTTGCCATTGAATATGTAACGTGATTATTTTTACGCGCCGGAAGGCAGAATGAACATGCGTTTGATGACACTGCTTTTCTTTATAGGGAAAACAGGAATAATACGGCCCAACTGGTTAAGACGTGTAAGTGTATTGTCTATTTTGATCTACATACTTCTCCAGTTAAATAAATTCTTTGAGCTTTAGTAGGTGTATCTGTTTACACTTCAGTCTCCACAATTGATGGCGTTTTTCACACCATGCTTTCAATCTTTAAACTTTTGACCTGAAATTTTCCATTAGACTTATTTTGAAAGATCTCTTATAACTACAGAAAACTATATATCTTTCAAATGGTATACATTATAGCATCGTGGTTTGCAATAGATTTGGAATTTGAGTTCCAGAATCGGAAAACAAGCAAATCATTAGTGTAGTAGGTGTCTTGGAGCACTTTCCCCTATACCCCATTCTTTACAACACATTTCAGATGGGACGATATTTAATAGAATAAAATGCTCGTGTAGAGACATGTATGTGCAAACATGACCTTTTCCGGAAATTTAATCATCATATCACTCACATTAATTATGAAAATTTATATAGAACATCTCCTTCCTTGTTTTAAAAGGTATGCGCTGATATGTAGTCGCAATGAAAAAGCCTCTTGACAATTTTGAGACATTTTTAAATACATTAGCGATGGTTATTATTTTATTTTATTCTCCAGGGCGTTAATATCGTTTATTTATTGACTATATGCACTACTAACGTGATGGTTTAGAAAAGTAGTGTATTAAGCCATATAAGAGAAAAGAAAAATTTTGTATGGAGACTGCAAACTTGTTGAAAAAATCGATTTAATTAAAATTGAATCGCGTAATTCCAACCAAATTATATCTAAAATGAAAGTTGAAGTCCTATTTTGCATGCTTTGTGGATTGGACCACAAATATGTTTGATAAATCAAACTTTAAATTTTATGTAAACATCAGTTAAACCAGTGTTTTATACAACTTCGGCGAACTGAAGCTAAAAGCTGTGACGTGCTGGAACATTTTTGAGAATGGCATCAGATTCGTCAACCCCAAATCTATCAGAATTAGAAAATCACACATCTGTGATTGAGAACAAATGTCTCTCTGTAGAAAATTTCTTGACCCATTCAGTCAAGAATTTCTATACTTTTCTTGAGAAAACCGTTTTGACTTATATTCCGAACATTTAAGGCCAACAGTGACTTCAAATGCAACTGATAGTCATAAATAAGCTGATCTTTGTGAGAATTTTAATTTCTTTGCAAAGTCTAAGTGTTGGGTTGTGTCGAAAATAATATCTATTTGAACTTTTTTTTGTATTGTTTAACGCAAAAGTATGGAACAATATATTGAATCAAATGCCGAACACTGTGTTCATTAGAGTTATGCAAATTTTGAAATGTTTGCTCCCCTATGCTTAAACGATTTTTGTTATGGTAGATAGCAACCTCCTAAAGTTTGAAGTGATTCAGAAGAAATTTGACTGTGCACACGCCATTTCAAGTTTATATGAAGATTACTATGAAAAACGCCAATCTTTTGTGTTCAGCCCTCTATCTCTTCGTCGTAATATTTTATGGAAAAGTGAAAAAATTCTTCTAATGTGAAATCCTCCCAGCTACAACTTTGTCGAAGACCACTTTTTGATTGGACCTTAGGATTAATTGTTATTCATCATCATAAAGTTGGTTTGCATGTAGCATGCTTCACCAACTGTTCGGCAGGCAACAGTGGTGCTGCTGGTGGGAAGAATAGATCAAAGTAATCCAGGCTACTATGTTCTACAGCAAAAAAGCAGTGATGCTCTGAAAGTAATTGAATGATCATCTCAGCATGATTTAGACTTTGTTATCAAAAATAAAAAAATATGCATACGTCCCATCCAAATGTGGTCTTCGGAAAAGTTGTAGCTAAGAAGTTTTTACATGAGATGAGTGTATTCACTTTTCCATAGTTTATTATGACGAGCAGTTAGAGGACTGAACACAAAAGGTTTGCCTTTTTCATAGTAATTTCCATATAAACTTCAAATAGCGTATGCACAACCAAATTTCTTTCGAATCACTTCAAATTTAGGGAGGATCATTTTCATCATAATTGACATCGTTTAAGCATAGGGGAGCAAAAACTTCAAAATTTGCATCAGTCTAGTGTTCATTCTATCTTGTATTCCGAACCCCTTAATTCAAATTCCGACCATCACGAATAAAGCGTATTGAAATGAATAATTTCGTAAACAAATCTATCTAAGCTAGTTTTACTGACCTCGAACTAGAGAATCAACACTACTCCCGAGCTATAAATTAAATTGGAAGACGTAAATTAAATGGCAAGGCTTTTCAGGTAATTTGATAACATATATCAGCAAAACATTTCAACCAAAACACCATACAAAAACCGAATGTTCGGAATTTGCGACAAAACGGTACTTAGCTTAAGACTTTCAAAGTTTTTTTGTTTGGAATGGCCTTCCCCTCTATCATCATAGGTTTTCGTATGACTGAATGTTTCTCCGAGCTGATTTTTAAGCTGAAAGTTTAATCCCAATTCGATTTGTCCAGCGTGAGACGGCGCACAGTGGAGCAAGGCCGGACAAAACCTCAAAAATTCATGTTCTCAAAATTGCTTGGTAATATTTTCTATAGACTTCTATACTATTGAGTGACGATTTCTCAAAATTTAAGATTGATCTGTTTTGTTTTCGATTTTTGGCAGCATCGCAAGTGCGGGAAAGTCGGCAAACTTGGACTGCTTAAAATTTATCAACTATGGTTCACCTAGCGAACTTCAAACAGCTGTATCTCAACGAAATCATAACCGATTTAAGCTTAATAAGCTTCATTTGAAAACGTAGTCTCAAGCCTTTGATTTGGATATAATAACATAAATTTTAACACATTAAGTTGTCAGTTGTAGTAAAAAATGTTTCTTGCAATTCTTCTTCAAAATTTTGAAGTCCATTTTTTGTTAAGTGTTTCGAAAAAATGAGTCACTCACTATGAACAGGCCCGGATTTGGAGGGGTGCCGAGGGGGCAAATGCCCCGGGCCCCCCGATGAAGGGGGCCTCCCGAGAAGTGAAAAAAGTTTTCACTATTCAATGAATTATTTTTACAATAATGGTTTTAAATTTAAAATACACTTCTGATACCATTTCTAACAGAGATTTTATGACATGAGATTATGGTTTTTTAGAGTGAATAGCAAATTAAACAGGATGTTTGTTTCAATTTTCCAGTTCCAATGAAAATTTTTCTATTCGCTAATGAAAATCATCAAGGTTATACCAAAAACTTTAGAACTTTTCGCGGATCAATAATAGCAAATTTTTACAACTTTTTGAAAATATACTGCCAAAATTATAGTCTTTTGTCCAGGAATGATCTTGAAAAGACGAAGATTCTCTACAATTAATATATTTTCTTGATTTTACTATCACGATACTAAAGCTACTATTCTATCAAACTCATCTGAAATCCTTGAAATTAGATATTTCCATATTCTCCTGTAGTCTTTTCCATTTTTGCCAGATTTGAATGTATTTGCATTAATATTTTCATGGTTTTGTTGTAATATAACAAATTTTACTAAAAGCTTGGAATTTACTACAAACTCCACATAATTTGTTAGAATATTGCAATTTTAACTAAGAGTTTAGAATTTAATATTACTTCAACCCAAATCTGTAGAATTTTTATACAATGATATTTTCCTCGATTCTTGAATTACTAACTTAAGGTGAAGATAAAACGAAGCCAAACCTCAAATTTTCAAGAGCACGAATCTGGAGAACCGAACACCCGTTTAAGCTGAAAACTTTATCGATTGGTCACCGCCAGCTAGTGACCAATCGATTAGGTTTTCAGCCTTAACAGATGTTTGGTTCTCCAGATTTGTGCTCTTGAAAATTTGAGGTTTGGCTTCGATTCATCTTCACCTTAAATGGGAAGATTATCGAGGTAATTTAGCTATGGTTTTCACCGGATATTCGATCGCTATTTACAGATACTAGAGCATCATCTGCAAGTTGTCTAAGGGCCGATTTCTTCACCTTCGCTTAAGCGGTAAACCACGTTTACCCATACGATTAAACCAGGTTTAAGGCCTAAGTGTACATAGTTTTTTCAAACTGTTGTCAATATCAGGGACATTAAAATATAAAGCTTAGACTTAGACTTAGACTTAGCTTTGGGGACGGTTCATATTGTTAATTCTGAAAGTTGTTAGTTGACCGCGATAGTGGACCTCATGTGCTTTGCTGAAAGCAATTGCTCCTTGTCCACAAAGACTAGTTGAATGTCTGATTGAAGCCACGCTAGACAAGCGTTTGTTACTTTTTACCGCTACGAAAATCAAATTGAGTATTTAAAAGCATATTGATTTATCCAGTCGCGATAGATAATTTTTTTCTAACAATAATGGTAGGAAATCAGAAGATGTCTACATAATGAAATAAAATACTTAACGATTTGCTTATTGCTTCAATAACGACAGTCGTTCAAGTTAATTAAATGGAAATATCTGTAGCAAAATTATAACAACAACATAATCTTTGCTATTGAGTCTCTATAAATTATACAGTCTTGATTTCTACAGGAACAATTTTTATTTTGGACTTGATTGAGGACGATCCAGTCAAAATTCATTCTCATCATCCATGACATGTATTTTATACAGATGATTTGTTTTAACCAACATTTACGAAGTGATGTGGGTATAGTCAAATTCGAGTATCATTACATTTTTTTTTAGTTTTCCGAATATCTTATTTTCATAATACTAAGCTTTCCCGGTCATTTTGTTCCAAGGGCCTCCGTGAAGAGATCTGACCCGGGCCCCCCGAAGCCCAAATCCGGCACTGACTATGAAGCAGCAAATCATCCATACTTTTTGAAGTGCAATGATTTTTCTTGCCCCTCTTTGCCCCTAGAGGTGAAAATTCCATTTTCTTTTTTCATTATAATTTATCTATTTTATCATACAAATCTGTATCATGTGTCATAACTCGTTTAAAACTATACTTAAATCACTACAAGAAACTTAAACATGTATCTTTTGTTTAGTTTTATACACAAATTTCTGCACTATAACTTTTTTTTTTTGTTATAATAGCCTTTTTATTCAATTGGATGACAAAACTTATTTTGAACAAATTTCACTAGAAAATCGAATTTTCAATTTGGCAGTTATTTCCAACGGGCTGATATCAGTTATCCAAGTTAGTTATTAGATTACCATTATCAAGCGATTTAGGACGTATTCGAGGTTTTGTCCGACCTTTGTATGAAAGGCCGCCACTGTGCGGCGTTCACCGACGCTTATGTTTTCTGGCCACTACTAATAAAACATCATATGCATAGATGAAATTTGGTACGCCTTTAGGGAGTATTCCGAAGACACTATTTATGCTGATCAGAAAGAGGGCCACTGCTATTGCCGATCCTTGAGGCACACATGTTTCCTCATTGACCGATTTAGAGCGAAGATTGCCGATTATTAACCTGAAGCTCCGGTTTGATAAAAAGTTCTTCACCAAGTTTAGCATATTCCCGGATATTTCCTATGGTTCAATATATTTGATGTCCAAGTCCTGTTGCATGCTTTTGCTAGATCAAGCATTCCTATTTTTCCAGGTCGTCGCGACGCGTCGTTTAGATGTTGTCCAAGTGAGGCAATATAGGTTCCAGTATCTGAGAGAGAGGAGACAGCTCACTGACAACTGGCTTGTTTTCTTGGCGTCTTTGATTTCTTCTCATGTTTGGGTTGTGCATAATGGTTCGGAGAGCACAAACTTGGTGAAAACCTTAATCACATTCCATTTGTTATCAAAAAGATCATAAAATTACAAAAAAATAAATGGCAGTTTGCGTCCAATCGACAATATTGAAATAACCAACGATTTTATAAGCAAGAGCACAGGAAAACAACCTGAATTTTCAATCATATCCAGTTTTAGTTTGGCCAAATGTTGACGGTTTTTTACGCTCTGCCCTTCGAATGTGCGGTTTACCAGTGACAGTTGATGACAGGTTCCCTTGACTTTTGGGAGCTCGCAAGCTAAGCCAGCTGTCTCCACTCTCTCAGTCCAGTACCATATCCAGCCCGGAAGGCGTTCTGGCGTTTGTCTAGTAATGTGTTTTCTTCAAGGTATTTCATCATCTTCTTCATCGTGGCATTACGTTCTCACTGGTACAGAGCCTGCTTCTCAGCTTAAAGTTCAATAAGCACTGCCACAGTTATTAACTGATAACTTTATTTGCCAAAGTTGCCATTTTTGCATTCGTATATCGTGTGGCAAGAACGATGATACTCTATGCCCAGGGCAGTCAAGGAAATTTCCATTACGAAATTATCCTGGACCAACCGGGAATTGAACCCAGACACCTTCAGGATGGCTTTGCTTTGAAGCCGCGGACTCTAACCACTCGGCTAAAGAAGGTGTTCCATCAGTCGATGGTTATTATTTTCGCCACACCGCTTGTCAAGACTGTGAGTCATAGGTGCTGCATATCGTGTGCTGATTGCGTCATTTTTGGTAAGGGAAGAGAATAACGCTATAAATAATGGCACATCATTCTCAGCTTTGCTAGATTTTCTATTAATATCGTTCATAATTATGGACTGTCGCATAATTATGGACTGTACAATATCTTGTAATCCAGCAATCAAGTGGTAAGCATAGAAACCAACAAACAACAACTTTTTTCGACCACAACTGACCGATTTAGAGTGCCGCTTTAAGTTGTTCGCATCAAATTTAACGACCCACGGTTTTAACACAACCTATCGGCTAGCCAAAAACGATGACCAGACCAGCTAACCGAGGTAATAATTTCTGGTTTTCCGCTAATGCTGCCCTAATTACACCCGCAGCCAAACGGCGGCAGCATCGTTTGAAATTCAATTAGTCGTAAAGCATGAGGGTACTTGAAATTAATTTATTGCCGTGTCCAGCGTTTCGGTGAATCTCTTATGCTTTTGTTTTGCACCGAACTGCCGCTTAGTGATGCAATATTTGCTAATTCGAAGCTTAATAATTGACCAGAAACGATTAGTACAGAAAAAAGCGCCATTACACATCTTCTTCTTCTTCTTTCTGACGTTACGTCCCCACTGGGACAGAGCCTGCTTCTCAGCTTAGTGTTCTTATGAGCACTTCCACAGTTATTAACTGAGAGCTTTCTTTGCCGATTGACCATTTTTGCATGCGTATATCGTGTGGCAGGTACGAAGATACTCTATGCCCTGGGAATCGAGAAAATTTCCATTACGAAAAGATCTTCGACCAGCGGGATTCGAACCCACGACCCTCAGCATGGTCATGCTGAATAGCTGCGCGTTTACCGCTACGGCTATCTGGGCCCACATTACACATATGAAATCTATATAAGTTGGCTTGAGAACGTGTCAATGGAAATACACAATACTTTCACCAGAACTTAGCAATTGTGAAACATAAAAATGTCATAATTAATGCGCTAGGTGGCGCTAGTATCAAATTTCCTGCAATCATCTGTATCTCAAGATCCTGATAAGCTAGATGATTAGTGTCTTCGGAAAAGTTGTTCAGCAAATCAAATATGTTCTTCTCTACGGCATTACGTCCCAATTGGAATAGAGCCTGCTTCTTAGCTAAGCGGACGATGCTGTATCGTGTCAGCACCGAGGAGGCAGCCCCTCTAGCACGATGTAGGTAGCGCAACCCTGGTTAGGTGGCCTATCGAAGACTCTTCACCAACCAAGAAAGGCAAAAGTAGAGCAAACGGATTGATTTTACGGCAACAGACCCGGCAACGAATAAAGGACAACGATTGGAAAGTTGGATCTTGGAACGTGAGAACTTTGAATGAACCCGCGCGTGTTGGGCTCCTGGCTCGTGAACTGCGGAATGTCGGCGTGAACGTGGCAGCTATCCAGGAAATACGCTGGCCGAGAACCGGAGAACGCGAATTCCGAGCGGTGGACCCCATCGCCAACACTTCATTCAAGTACCACATCTACTACAGCGGTGGCGACAGAGCAGAACGTGGAGTTGGCTTCATAGTGATTGGGAAGCAGATGAAGCGAATTATTCGGTGGAAACCGGTAAGCGAGAATGAAGGGCAAGTTCTTCAACTACAGCCTGATCAGTATATATGCGCCAACGAACGATAAGCCCGATGACATGAAGGATGAGTTCTATGAGAGCCTGGATAAGGCCTACGGAGAGTGCCCAAAACAAGACGTCAAGATAGTCATCGGCGACGCAAATACGCAGATCGGGAAAGAAGATTTCTTCCGACCCGTCATTGGAACGGAAAGCCTTCATTCCGTTACCAATGATAATGGCCTGCGGCTAGTAACCTTTGCTGCTGCTAGAGGGATGGCAATCAGCAGTACATACTTCGCGCGAAAGAATATCTGCAAACACACCTGGCGACACCCGAGAGGCGTTGCCTGCTCCCAAATAGACCACGTGCTGGTTGATGGGCGACATTTCTCAGATGTCATTGATGTCAGGACCTTCCGAGGCCCTAATATCGACTCGGATCATTATCTCGTTGTAGCTAAAATTCGGGCGCGGTTATCCAGCGTCACGAGTTCCGCAACACACAGAACGCTACGCGTCAATATACAACGCTTGTCGACTGATGGGGTAGCTGCGCAGTACCGTCAGCAACTAGACGAGCAGTTGGGAAGAGTCAACGTTGCTGGAGACGTCGACAGCCTGTGGGACCCTATCCACGAAGCTGTGACAACAACGGCGCGGGAAGTGATCGGCACTGGTCAACAACGAAGACGGAACGACTGGTTCGATGAAGAGTGCCAGAGGGTGACAAACACGAAGAATGTCGCCAGAAGCCGTATGCTTGTGGCCGGTACCCGACTGAACAGAGAGCGGTACAGGGCAGCGAGAGCCGAAGAAAAGCGAATCCACCGCAGAAAGAAAAGGCAGCACGAAGAAAGTGTGGTAGCTGACGCACAAGAAAGCATGAACCGGAATGATATGCGGAGATTTTATGCAACGGTCAATGGTGCGCGGCACAATACCGTACCAGCCATGTGCAATGACCGAGAAGGGAATTTGCTGACCGATAAAACGGCGGTGGCTGCCAGGTGGAAGGAGCACTTTCAGCAATTGTTGAACGGTGAGAATGGAAATGTAGCGAGGAACAGGATGAACATTGATGATGACGATCAAGCTGTGGACCCACCGACCATAGGAGAGGTTAAAAAGGCTATCAGCGAGCTCAAGAACTGTAAGGCTGTTGGGAAGGACGATATCCCGGTCGAGCTTCTCAAGCACGGAAGCGAGCAGCTTTACCAGTCGATCCACCGAGTACTTCTGAAGGTATGGGAGGACGAAGAATTGCCCACCGGCTGGTTGGATGGCCTCATCCGCCCTATCTACAAGAAAGGGCACAGACTGGAGTGTGCCAATTACAGAGGAATTACCCTGCTGAATTCGGCGTATAAAATTCTGTCGCGCATCCTGTTTAACAGACTGAGACCGCTCGAGGAGTCCTTCGTCGGCGAATATCAAGCTGGTTTTCGTGAGGGCCGTTCGACAACGGATCAGATGTTTAGCTTGCGAATGATCCTAGACAAATTCCGGGAGTATAACTTGCAGACTCACCATCTGTTTATTGATTTCAAGGCGGCGTACGACTCAGTGAAAAGAAATGAGCTTTGGCAGATAATGTCTGAAAATGGTTTTCCGGCGAAACTAACTAGGCTGATACGTGCTACGCTGGATGGTTCGAAATCAAGTGTTCGGATCGCAGACGAGGTGTCAACCTCGTTCGTGACGTTAGACGGATTGAAGCAGGGAGACGCACTTTCGAATTTACTGTTCAACATTGCACTTGAGGGTGCTATTAGGAGATTGTGCAAAGAAATGGCACTATTATCACAAGGTCGCACATGCTCCTTGGCTTTGCGGATGATATAGACCTGATTGGAATCGATCGCAGGTCAGTGGAAGAGGCCTTCGTGCCTCTGAAGAGGGAGACAGCGAGGATAGGCCTGACCATCAATTCTACCAAGACGAAGTACATGGTTGCAGGTAGAGATAGAGTCAGGCATGGTGGTGTAAGTGCTGAGGTAGTGTTTGATGGGGATGTGTTTGAAGTTGTTGAAGAATTTGTTTACCTTGGAACACTTGTGACATGTGACAACGACGTTTCCCGCGAAGTGAAAAGACGTGTTGCGGCTGCGAATAGGGCCTTTTACGGACTACGTAACCAGCTTAGGTCCCGCAGCTTGCAAACCGAAACAAAATTCGCCCTGTATAAAACATTGATTCTTCCGGTGGCTCTCTACGGGCACGAAGCGTGGACGTTGAAAGAGTCAGACCGGAAAGCTCTCGGTGTTTTCGAGCGTAAAGTGCTGCGGACAATACTCGGTGGGAAACTCGAAAATGGTGTGTGGCGCAGACGCATGAATCACGAGTTGTATCAAGTGTACAAAGATGCGAATATTATCAATCGTGTAAAATACGGCAGACTTCAGTGGGTTGGTCACTTAGTGCGAATGTCGGAAGAAATAATTGCGAAAATAATATTCAGCAGGGAACCAGGTAGAGGTCGGCGGCTTCGGGGAAGACCACGAATACGCTGGCTGTACGCAGTGGAAGAGGACCTGGCGACCCTAAACGTTCGGGGCAACTGGAGAAGTTTCGCCCAGGACCGACGAAGATGGAGCTCTACAATACGCCCGGCAATGGCGTGATGCTACGCTGTAGCCATCAAGGTATCAAGGTAAGGTAGGTATCGTGTGGCAGGTACGAAGATATTCTATGCCCTAGGAAGTCGAGAAAATTTCCGCCTCGTCAAGATCCACGACCGATAGGGTTCGAACCCACGAAATAGCTTGGTCTTGCTGAATAGTTGCGCGTTTACCGCTATGGCTATTTTGACCTCTACCAAAGACTATTTATAGTTGAGATTTGAAATTTCTTCGAAACTTCTATACTTCAAGATCTTATTGAGCTAGAAGCATGATGTCGTTGCTGAAATCGTCCAATCAAAGATTAATACTCATTTTGAGGCGAAAAATATATGTTTAGCAGTTTCTTAAAATGTATAACGTACCTGAACTAATGGGACAGCTCATATTTGTCATGTCAAAACTTCTGTTTTGAATGTATTGTGATTAAATGGTGGGAAGCTAATAAATTAACAAATATGTGTTCTGTATAAAGATAGTGTGAACCCCCGCTAACTCGAACGCTGACGGATTTCACGCCAACTCGACACGTGATTGGCAGCACCCCTTCAGAATTCAATGAAACTTTCTGGATGTCAAAAGTATGTAAAACTAAGATACTTTGCATATTTTGTTTTTTTCAAAATCGATCTATACTAACATTTGGAAAGGGTCAAAGTTTTTTTTACTTTTTTTTATAAACCCGTATAACTCGAAAACGGTAAGACCTACACAAAAGTGTTGTATGGGGGACTGTCTTGAAATTTCCTGAAGTTTTAGAAAAAAATATTGAAAAAATAAAACCACATTTTCTACACTGAAAAAAATTATTCAAAACTTTAAAGTCGATTTAAGATCAATTGAATTTAATTAAAAAAAAAACTGTATAATTCCGTTTTATTTCTTTTAACTACTCCCAATAAAACAAATATAATCTATTTTGTGATTAAAACTCATTTATCACTTGAAAATATGATCATACTAGACTATTTAAAGCGAAATAAAAAAAAAATAAAAATGGGGGACTGTCGTGAAATTTCCTGAAGTTTTAGAGAAAAATATTGAAAAAATAAAAACACATTTTCTACACTGAAAAAAAAAATATTTAAAACTTTAAAGTCGATTTAAAAAAAACGGCCGCTTCAGATTTTGATCATCCTTAAGCAAAAAGTTTGGTAATTAAATTGACTAAAAGTCGTCCATACATTGCAAATTGGGCATATTTTAGAGAAAAAAGTTTTTCTAACATCGAATTTTTTAAGTCCCAAAGTTTTTTTTTACTTTTTTTATAGACCCGTATAACTCGAAAACGGTAAGACCTACAAAAAAGTGTTGTATGGGGGACTGTCTTGAAATTTCCTGAAGTTTTAGAAAAAAATATTGAAAAAATAAAAACACATTTTCTACACTGAAAAAAATTATTCAAAACTTTAAAGTCGATTTGAGATCAATTGAATTTAATTAAAAAAAACTGTATAATTCCGTTTTATTTCTTTTAACTACTCCCAATAAAACAAATATAATCTATTTTGTGATTAAAACTCATTTATCACTTGAAAATATGATCATACTAGACTATTTAAAGCGAAATAAAAAAAAATAAAAAATCATTTTGGACTTAAAAAAATCGAAGTTAGAAAAACTTTTTTCCCTAAAATATGCCCAATTTGCAATGTATGGACGACTTTTAGTAAATTTAATTACGAAACTTTTTGCTTAAGGATGATCAAAATCTGAAATGGCCGTTTTTTTTAAATCGACTTTAAAGTTTTGAATATTTTTTTTTTCAGTGTAGAAAATGTGTTTTTATTTTTTCAATATTTTTCTCTAAAACGTCAGGAAATTGCACGACAGTCCTCCATACAACACTTTTTTGTAGGTCTTACCGTTTTCGAGTTATACGGGTTTATAAAAAAAGTAAAAATAAACTTTGACCCTTTCCAAATGTTAGTCTAGATCGATTTTGAAAAAACAAAGTATGTAAAGTATCTTAGTTTCACATAGTCTGCACACCCAGAAAGTTTCATTGAATTCTGAAATCTGTCCGCTACCTTATGCAAACCACCGGGGTTCATTTTTAATTTGAACTTTTAGCTTCCCTATGAAGAACAGAAAATCATATTTCTGGATACCTCTTTGGCTGTTTTGTTTTGATTCTGCGTTTCGTTCCACAATGTTCTGAATGCTGAATGACGTTTGTGGGGTGCAGTGTGTAGAATAAATGCGATCAACAGGGAGTCGTCATCTTGGATTCCGAAATGGCATCGATTTTCGTCATCCCTTGTCGTGCTTGTTTCGAAAATACCCATATAACATAGATTTGGATCTTAGATTTCAAAATGGCGTCGGATATCGTCCCCTTGTTGTACCCGTTTAGAGAATTCTCACATTGTATGGGTTTTCAACGATTTTCCCAAACCGGAGGTCATTCCATCACATATTTTTCCACATAATTGTCTACACTCAATTTACGCAGCAGGTCGCCATCTTGGATTCCAAAATGGCGTGGGACATCGATTTTCGCCATCCCCTCTTCGTGTCTGTTTTGAAAATACCCATATTGTATGAGTTTCCAACGATTTTCCCCAACTAGAGGTTGCCATCTTGGATTCCAAAATGGCGTCGGACATCTATTTTCGTCATCCTCTTGTTGTGCCCGTTCCGAAAATCCCATATTACATAGGTTTCCAACGATTTTCCCCAACTGGAGGTCATTCCATTACATAATTGTCTACACTCAATTTACGCAGTTTGTAAATAAAGTGACGTAAATTGAATTTATTTCGTAAAAAAGTGACGTAAATTGAGGTTTAAGTATAATGGATGTTACACTAATATTGCTGCCCTTCCTCGATGATCGTGAGGCGCCGTTATTGACATTATAATATTTGAAATTCTCGAAATTATACACTGAAGATAGCAGGCTACTCCCAAGCTCCGCCTGTTGTTTCCTTCTGCAATTTCGATTATTCTGCTTATAAACGGAGTAGCAACTACGAAGTATACGGTCATCAATACTCATGCTCATGTATATTGTATGAAACATTCTGATCGCTATTAAGCAAACAACAATTTAGTTAAAGTCAAACTGGTAAACTTACCATTTTTTGTGATTGCATTCGGTTGGTTGATGTTAAGGGACCTGACCCTTATTTCGATCATTGTGGCTGATATCATGCTTTCCATTAAAAAAGGTCAATCCCATGGGATAGCCAATGTAACAGTTGGTAAAATGCTTCAGCCGTCTCCTTTTCGCAGCAAACAGTTTCTACTGGAAGTCATTACAAGCCGAGCAGACGTGCGTTTGTTAGTAATCTGGTGGGATACTAATATGTGTATTACTATTAGGTTTTGTTGAGATGGTTTCCTTTTTTTCATCCATCCATTCTCCTAATTATTGGGAGAATCTTGTGAGTGACAAAATTAACTTGACTTTTTTTAACTAGTACATTTATTTGAGGCTCAATCGTGTTTAACGCTTTGCGGAGCCGAAATTCAATTTAACTTGACTTTTCATCGATTCAGATCAATGAGTTTGTTTAAAATAAATATTTATACGTTTTTCGTTTTGAATAACCTCTTCTTAACATCATGAAACTCATCATCAAAGATGGAACAATTATACACATGCATATTTTTGAATGAATCAGTTGAACGTTATTTGGCTGCCTTCCTTATGCTTGTGGTAACGTGCGCGATTATAAAGTAAAGCCATGTTGAAAGTATCTGGGTTCGATTCTCTGACAGTATAGGTTCTTATCTTAATAGAAATTTTCTAGACTTCCTGGGGCATAGAGTACCGTCGTACCTGCCACACGATATGCAAATGCGAAATTTACAAATTGGGCGAAGAAAGCTCTCAGTGAAGATGAAGATGCATCGAAGCCAAACCTCGAATTTCATAGAGATTTGTGCTCTAACGAACCAGATAACCAATTGTGCTGCAAATTTAACATCTGTGCACCCAATCTCCCTCAGAAAGTTGGTAGTGCAACTTTGACCATGCATATTTCTGTCGTTTTCGAAGCGATTTCATTTTTTTTCAGCAATAGAACCGAACACTATTCAAAATTGATGTTCATTTTTAGGTTTTTGAAGTAGTTATAAAGCAAACGGCATTTCCAACTTTTTTGAAAAACGCTTTGTTTCACAAATTTAACAATAAAACAAATTTAAATGCGGTGACATATAGTGTTTTCGACATTGATTTGCTAGTGTACTTGAGTGTAGTGAACATGTTTGAGCAGAAAACAGAAAATTTTGAATACACTCGAAATTTCTTTTATTTAAAATATTACGAGAATCCCTATTTTTCGGACCCGTTTACCTGTAACTCAAAATTCAAAGCGACGACATATAGTTTTTCGACACAAAATTGATAGTGAAAGCCAAGTAAAGTGAGTAAAAAACATAAATTTCCGATTACACTTAAATTTAATTTTACCCAGAAAATCACTCAGAAAACGTATTTCCTCTGATCTTTTGTCTGTAAATAAATATTGAAGACTATGACATGTAGTTTTTTCGGCATGAATTTTCTTGTAGAAGTTCAGTTTAGATTGTAAGGTAGAAACATACATTTTTGACTACGCTTCAAAAATTGTATTCCACCAGAAAACAATACAAACAACTTATTTCCCGAGCTTGTTTGTCTGTGAATAAAAACTCAAGACTACCGTCGTTGGGGGTGAGAATGGGTCAAAAATGGATATGTACGATTGATTTATTGAATAACTATCGCAATTTAACTCCAATTAACTTCAAATTTGGTGTGTATGTACTTTGATGGTACAATGACAACTGTTCAAAAAATTAAAGAAAAATATTTATTCACAGCGGCACCACAAGTGAATGAAAAATGACCCAATCTCACCCCATAGAGGGGTGACATTGGGTCAGTGTAATTGAAATAACTTGTTTCTGAGAATATGATTGTAAAACCATTCACAGCTGATAAATATTGATGAAATACGATGCAAACAAGACGAAAAGATATATAAGATGTTTCGCAAGTATGATAAAGCCACTTAAAAGAATGATTATACTAAATAATTGAAGAGCTATGAGAAAAAATATGTAAATCCAACATTTATCGTCAAGTTTACATAAATTTTCTTGTTTTTTCCCTCAAATTGTCTTCAAAGTCTCATCCCCATTGCCACAAAGCCTACTCAGTTTCCCCAAAGGTGTACTGAAACAGTGATTATTCTAAACCTTCGCAAATAGTTAAATTTCGGTGCGGCTTTCCACGATTTCAGGCAGATGTTGACGTCATAATACCGGTATTTCAGCGATCCAACTCATTTGTACTTCCGTGAAATGTTTCTATAATATGAAAACACTGATAAATAATTAAATTCCAAAAAACAAATCCATTTGATAATATTTTACGATGTTGCTGCGCACGAAACATTGTTGCTGGTTTGAGAAGTTGCCAAAATGTTTTGCATTGTTATTCAATGCACGGTATCCTCAAATAGACTTGTTTGATGTTTCATAAATGCTGTATTTAGAAAGAATAAACACATCTTAATGAAAAAAGATAACACCCGGCACCGTAAAATGTCAAAAAAGTTGACTTGAAATTTCATTTACTATCGTTCTTGCTTGACCCAATCTCACCCCCATTTTTAATGTTTTAGACACCGTACCGAAAAAAATGATTTTTTTGTGAGAAAATCAAACAGATTCCGGAAAATACGTGTGAAATGTAATGGAAAGACTTTCAACCATAAAGGCTTTATTTCATGCGTGATAATTTGCACAGGAGAAATTTATTGTTGTAAATTTTATCTAGTTTCAACACACAAGTTTATTGATATAGTAAACAAAAACTACTATTTCTAAAAATGGATGTTGCGATGAATTATGCGTAATAATATGTTCCCTAACATATGAATTTTAAATTTAAGTAATATCAGCGTTATTAGCTGAAATATTTCATAAATCATATATTTCCGTTTTGACCCAATCTCACCCTCTAGACCCATTGTCACCCCCATCGACGGTATAGCATGTAGTTTTTTCAGTATGAATTTACTTGTAGAAAACAACTGAACCTGTTTGAGCAGAAATTAAAATATTTGATTAAACTCAAAATTTCTTTCACTTCATGTACTACGAAAAACCTTTTTTTTTGGACCAGTTTGCCTATAACTCAAAATTTAGTGTAATGACATACAGTTTTTCCGACATTAAATTGATTATGAAAGTCAAATGAAAACGATCGAGTAAAATATAGATTTCCAATGACACTCAAAATTTATTTTACCCAAAAAAAAAACAGAAAACGTATTTTCTGAGTTTTTTTAATCTGTAAATCAAAATTTAAGGCTATGATATGTAGTTGTTCGTCATGAATTTACCTGTAGAAGTCAAGTGAAGATGTTTGAGCAGAAGTAATATTTTTGGATTGCACTAAAAATATATTTTACTCAAAACACTAAGAAACCCCCTATTTTATGGAGCCGGTTTCTGGTAATCAAAATTCAATGGGATGACATGTAATGTTTTCGAAGTAAAATTGATTGTGAAAGTCAATGTACATGTTTGAATTAAAAAATAAATTTCCAAAAATACTAAAAATTTAGTTTTACCAGAAAACACTCATAAAACGTACAGCTAGCAAAAAACATATACACTGAGAGGCAAAATAAAGTGCCCACCTTACTAGTTTTCGAATTTCTCTCATTGATTTGGTTCAAATTAAAGTTAACACACTTAAATCTTTTTTGATATTTTATTTTTGATATTCTTTTAAAGTTGCACTTACGAAATTTTGATAAAAAAAAATAATTTTACTCAAAGAAAAAAAAATCAGTTTGTATTGAAAAAAAAGTAGTGACAAAAATAAGTGCCCACTTCCTTCTTGGCCCCAGAAAAGATGATTTAAGAAAAATAAAAAGCAATTTAATAGTTAATGTGTCCTCCTTTGGCCTTAAGGACTTGCTGGAGGCGCTTCGGCATGCTTTTCACCAGGTTTTGTAGGTGTTGTGGATCTAGTTCTTCCCAGGCGCGCTCCAAGGCTTCAAAATAATTATTTTTGTTGGTAACACCAGTTTTGTCAACCCTGGCATCGAGAATCGCCCACAAATTCTCGATGGGGTTGAGGTCTGGACTTTGTGGAGGCCATTCCAGCGATTTAATCCGACAAGATCGGAAGAAAGACTTGGTCTTCTTGGCAGTATGCTTCGGGTCGTTGTTCTAGAGAAATATGAATTTCTCTTCAAGGCCCGTTTGGATCAGCGAAACCTCCAGATTTTCCCGCAAGATGTTAATGTAGGAATCTGCCGTCATTATTCCGCCGATTTTCACGAGGCTTCCTACTCCACTCCATGAAAAACACCCCCAGACCATCACATTTCATCACATCACACCTCCATGCGTCACCGTCCCTTGGATGTGGCGCTCCTGAAGCTCGAGCTGTTTAACCGAAAGCGGCGGGCTCGTGTGTGGTGCAGAGCGCCACATCCAAGGAACGGTGAAGCATGGAGGAGGAAATGTGATGGTCTGGGGGTGTTTTTCATGGAGTGGAGTAGGAAGCCTCGTGAAAATCGACGGAATAATGACGGCAGATTCCTACATTAACATCTTGCGGGAAAATCTGGAGGTTTCGCTGATCCAAACGGGCCTTGAAGAGAAATTCATATTTCTCTAGAACAACGACCCGAAGCATACTGCCATCCGATCTTGTCGGATTAAACCGCTGGAATGGCCTCCACAAAGTCCAGACCTCAACCCCATCGAGAATTTGTGGGCGATTCTCGATGCCAGGGTTGACAAAACTGGTGTTACCAACAAAAATAATTATTTTGAAGCCTTGGAGCGCGCCTGGGAAGAACTAGATCCACAACACCTACACAACCTGGTAAAAAGCATGCCGAAGCGCCTCCAGCAAGTCCTTAAGGCAAAAGGAGGACACATTAACTATTAAATTGCTTTTTATTTTTCTTAAATCATCTTTTCTGGGGCCAAGAAGGAAGTGGGCACTTATTTTTATCACTACTTTTTTTTCAATACAAACTGATTTTTTTTTCTTTGAGTAAAATTATTTTTTTTATCAAAATTTCGTAAGTGCAACTTTAAAAGAATATCAAAAATAAAATATCAAAAAAGATTTAAGTGTGTTAACTTCAATTTGAACCAAATCAATGAGAGAAATTCGAAAACTGGTAAGGTGGGCACTTTATTTTGCCTCTCAGTGTATCACAAATTTGCCTAACTTAATCAGTCTCTAATAGTGCTTAAAAGTTTGATTAAAAACATTTTAGTCGTGATTTGTGGGGGCATGACAACACCTAAAATTTTGTTAGGTTGAGTAACTACCAAAAAACCGTACGTACTGCCTGTCTGTTAATTAAAATCAAAGGTTATGATATGTATTTTTTCGGCATGAACTTGCTTGTAGAATTCAAAAAAACATTAGGGATAGAAATTTTTGGTCACACTCTTAATTTATTTTAACTAAAATAGCACAAAAATAAATGATTATTGGGTCTGGTAATTAATTTTATTATAAAATAATATTTTTTTAAATATATTTAAAATGTAACCAAAATTTTTTTATCTCTAATAAAATATGTTGCCTTGACTTCTACGTGCAAGTTCATGCCGAAAAATTCATATCATAACCTTCGATTTCTATTAACAGATATGCCTGATGTACTGGTTTTTGGTAGTTACTAACCCAAAAAAAGTGTTGCCATGGCCCCCACAAATCACGACTAAAATATTTATAATCAAACTTTTAAGCACTATTAGAAACTGATTAAATGGTGCTTTTTAATAATGATTTCATCGTTTTACGACTAACCAGCCGGGAGGAAGTTTGAACAACTACCGTAAAACTAAACATCACATATACGTCGCAATCGCATTTAGTAGACAAAAAAAGTTACACGTCTTCTCGGTGAGAATCGAACTCACGACTCCCTGTTCATAGCTCGCATTACCCTTACACCACAAGAGTCCTCATAGACGCAGAAGCTAACCTCAATTCGATTTTAACACAACAATCACTTGATCCTCTTTTTGAGTGGTACTAACTTTTTTGCACCTAATCAAAAAAATAAAATTTCGAAGAGGTGATTCCACACATTAAATATCAGCGAATCAAAACAATAAGCGATTAATTGGATTAATTACAATAGAAGCACAAAGTAGAATAAGAAAAAAAAGGTTAAATTTTCATTATTGGGATGGTTTGTTCACTTCAAAATTATAAGTGTTTGAGGTTAAAAAATCCATAATTTAATCACGAGTAATCATCAAAAATTAAAAACACTTATATATATATATATATATATATATATATATATATATATATATATATATATATATATAAAGATATAGCAAAAACACTACAATGAGCTTCATTAATATTGCTTCGATTTTAAAGCTGTGACCCCAGTTCCCCCAGAGTTGTGAATCCGGATCTGCTTACATGGACGACGAAACCTGAAAATCAGTTGGAACGCTAAATTCAACCCACCATATCCCGGCGGTCCTAAGTTCTAAGAATGTTGGCACCTACAAAAATTTACAAGTTTCTAGATTCATGTGAATTTTTTGAAAGCATTTTAGAAACTACATATTTTTTGTAGTACCGTAAAACGAGGTATCTTTGATAATGCGGGTAACTTTGATAGTGCGGGACCCACCACATACTAAACGAAATAAGATAATATCTGTTAATCAGTGAAGCAAAACGAATGCAAAAGTAAAGAATATTAGTATGACACTTCATGTCAAAGCTATTTTCATTTGAATCGAGAACATTTGAGACTCAACATACGAGTATTAAAAATGGATGCAACTTTAGCTATTTCGAAACGTTTACGAATAATCTGTTCTACAAACATTATTTGATGTAGTTTTGAACAGTTCGTCATTTATATTTGACAGCCTAGTTATAATAGAACTTGAATATGATCTCAACTCTCTTAGCGAAAACCTTTTTTACAAACTGGGACCATTTTTGAGATCTAAGTCAAACATTTCCATATAACGTTAAGCGCCTAGAGCTATGCAACGCCCTATAAATGTTACGTAATTCACTCAACTTTTCGAATTATACTCCACTATATCGATTTTCGATTATATGAAAAATCATATATCCATTCAAAATAAATCTTTTGGCAATTTATCAACTGCAATCGACAGCTCGGATGCCAGTACTTGATTTAAAAATATAAATCATAATTCTTTGAAACAGCATGCATAAATATGCAAGTTTTCTTCGAAAAAACAACTGTCAAAGTTACCCTGTTTGACGGTACTTAAAACATCGGAGCAAACACTCAAAATCGAAATTTTGCGATTGTATTTACACATCATGAAGTTTATGACGATAACCTAGAGATTTTTAGCTGGTATGATGATCGTAAGGATATAATCAAACATTTAGCATTGAGGTTTTGATTGTTAGCCATTTAATGAACTGTATTATATTTAAAAAACTGCGTAGAATACAGAAAATTATCACTTGAAATTTATCGCGATGACCCATGCAATTTATGATTTTTAATATATTCTCATATTTAACGTTAACAAGTTTGCAGAACACTGATGATGTTTTTCTATTTACCGAACTACAATATTTTTACAAAATTGTGAATAACACAGAAAAAATGCGCTTTTCTAATATACCGTGAGACTGACCTTATTTATTAGGTCCATGATATCGGATTGGATGGCTAGTAAATCTAAAACTAATCGCTTTATAAATATTATTATCTATAAAAAAAGGATATTATAGAATTTAAATTTTATTGATATTTATAAGGACGCCAAAAACATAACAAATCGGCGGTTATATCAAAGTTTACTGAGATGAGGTGTTGTCCGATTCTGAATGATGTAAATTTCGTCAATAGCAAAACGAATAGAGCATACATTTTATTTTTTGCAATTTCTCATCGTAATAGCCTGTTTTCCATCACACCAATCTGTCATGAAACGGCCTACTTTCCTGCACTGAAGTATGCAGTGCGGGAATAGTCATTACGCAACTGAAACTAGTGCTGTAATGATTCATTACGCAACGCTTTCTCATTACGCCACTGTTTTGAGTTCCGTAATGAATCATAACACATTTTTTTAGAAATTGTAAAATAATAGTGAATGCATTCCGATATAATTTTGGTACCCTCAAGTGGTCTGCTATGAAATTGCAAAAAATGTTGTACGTAACTCGTTGCAGAACTCGATTTTTACAGCACTCGTCATAATTATCCAACTCGGCAAGCCTCGTATAATAAATTCACGACACGTGCTGTAAATATCATCATTCTGCAACTTGTTCCGTTAACTACTGTTATTGAACATCGATACTTTATTAAATAGCGGAATTATCTTCATCATAGTTAATTACGGTATGGTAAGTTACAAAAATTATATAACTCGGCATAATATTTGTAACTCTTTTTCAAGATGTCTTAAAAGTATTCATATGCGAGTCAAAAATTACACTAATAAAAAAATATGTAGTCCTATTTTACCTCAAGGCACGAAACGAATAGGGTATGAATACTAAGTTAAATCAAATCCTTTAGTGCTAAGCTCGCCTTTCACGTTACATTTATTTTCTTCAACGGGATTGTGCATGTACGTTTGGAATAGATCTTGACTGAAACATCACGCTAAATGGCTGTTGATAGGTACCGACACATTATTATCATTTAATGAACTTGTTGTACGAGATACGCCCATCCTTCTGCTAACCGTATTCAACGTCGTACGGAGAGATTTCTTTTTATTGTCTTCTATCAACTTTGACAACCGAGGCTTCCTCTGTCCGTATCTACTTTTATCTTCTCTCGGTGGAAATACGATTTTTGGGACAAACACTGAGATTGGAGTCATTTCCTAAATGTGATATAACAAGGGACAATTTATCCTCCAGTCAGCGGGAGACGCAAACAGGCTAAAGAGGCAAATCTATAATAAAATAATGGGGAATAAAATTCGATTACCCACGAATGTACGATGGATACGACTCGAGTATAAGATTTGGACATGAATTGAGAGAACAGACGAAGGCAACATTTATTTCGAATCTCACTCGAGTTGGATACAACCAACCGTGAACATTAAATTCGGGCTCCTCTTTTTTTTGTTTTACGGATTACCTTCAACCAATATTGCTGTTTTGTTGATATGTAACAAATTTATCGCAAAAAAGTAAGCTTCATCAGATGCAAACCAGTTAAGACAGCAAATACGAGAAAATTCAAACCCGACTTAGATTATTCACATGATTTATGATAATGGTACAAAAGGTAACAAGTTACTTTAAAGCACACAGTCTGGTATTTTGCAGCACGGATTTCTATATCACGGTCTGCTACAAAAGGATGTCTTTAACATGATAATCGACGTTTCATAATTCAACCGAAGCGAAATCGGAGTTGATAATGAAAACTTCTTGCTTTGAGATCATAAGCTACCGTGCGTCCCCATGAGATCCACCAAGATATAAACTAGAATAGGATATAAACGAACAACAGGTTTTGGAAGATAATTTAAAAAATGAAAATTATATATTATCAAACTAGTGGTCCCGGCAAACTTCGTCTTGCCATCAAGTAGGCTGTTGAAAAACGCTGCGGTTCGTCCCATACAAAATGACAGTTCCGTTCACTCTCGTTTTTTCGACTTTCCCGGTGCATATCCTGGATTTTTTATACACACAAACACGTCGGAATCCGTGACAAACAAAACGAAGAAAGAATCATACAGATCTGCTGATCCGTTCGTAAGGTATTTCGTGACATACAAACACCATTCTATTTTTATTTGTAAAGAAGATATTCTTCTTCTTCTTTTTGGCATTACGTCCTCACTGGGGCATAGCCTGCTTCTCAGCTTGAGCTTGAAATGGTTTAAAATTAAAATTGAGTGGATTAGAAGCAAAGGGGTGTAAGTGGCAAAACCCTAGGTTTGAGAAAATCGACATGGAAGTGCAATTTTTCATCCCATACAAATTGTATAGGAGCCAATAAAAAAACAAACCAACCATTTACGAACTATGTATGTTTTTCTGTTGGACGGAAAATCACCTAAAAATACCGAAAGCCTGAAAACAGTAGAGTTCTTCAGTATACCTGAATCAAAACCTACCAAAATGAATTGGAATGTCTGAAAACGGTCCTTTATTTAGTAAATCTATAGAAAACAATATTTAAAACGTCACCACTCAACGGTCTGAAAGATTTTCAGAACAGTTGAACTTATTTCACTAGAAACTTTATAGGAATGTGAGAATTTTAAAATTTTCTTAGGTAGGCATTTTTGAAGAAGTTTTAAAATATTGTATTCGAGAGGTTTTTGAAACTGATTTTTAGAGAACTCTAAAGAAACACTTGGAAAATTATCTGTGAAAAAAATTCAGATAGTTCTGCGGAGAATTGCTTTGAGAAATCGCTGAGAACAAATTCCCAAATGAATAGTTTTTAATTGCAAGTGAAAATCTTGTGGAATATTAGGAGGAATCCTTAGAGAAATACCTGGAAAAATCGTTTGCTGTTTTTGTGCAGGATATCCTGGAAATTTTTTGCTGCGATTTTTTCGAGAAATCCTTGAAGGGGTGCCGAGAGATTAAAAAATAAATAATTGAAGGAATCTGAAGATAAACTTTAGGAAGAACCTCAGAAGCAAAGCTGGAAAAACTAAAGAATTTATGAAAAGAATTCTTGCTTGGTTATCTTGAAGACAATTTTGGAGACTCCCAAGATTTCTTATACTGTTTCTTAGAGAACACCTTAGTAGTTCCAGAGAATTCTGGACAAATTATAAATGTACAATTTGATGATGTTTCATACTAACGATTGGAATTTATATAATAATACGTCCTTACGAGGACTTTCTTGGAGAAATATTTCAAAAAAACAAATCCTAGCCATCCTCTGGCGGAATTCAAGATTCTTCAAGAGATTTTTTAGGAAATTTTATAGAAATTCTTTTAAACATTTTCAGGTAAGATAATAAATATAAAAAAAAAACAAACTTTATAATGGTAACTACTAAACCCGGGATTAATTTTCCGTGGGAATCCCAAGAGGAGCTCAATGAAAACCAGTAAGGGAGTTCTTGGAGAAAACACTGAAAAAGTACGGAAATAATTCATGAAGAAATCACCGTGGTAATTCTCAGAAATACCTCTTAAAAGCACATGGTTGTATACCTGAGTATATTTCTCGTGAGTTCTTTGAAAAAACTCTCGAATGTCTTTTTTACGGGATTACATGAAATATGAAAAATGAAATTTGCAAATATCACTGATGTGCAGCGTATGGGACAAAATCTTTAACAAATAAAATCGAATCAATGAAAACTGTTACCTTTAAACTGTTGCATAATAGTTGAAACCGTTTTGCTTTCTATCATTGAATTACAGCTCGATTTTCTCCAAAAAATAATTCAAATAATTAGCTCGATTAAAAGATAAACTTCTTTACACCTATAACACCATATTTTATTATGTATACAACCATTCCATGAAAAACCGATCTAGTGGGTCACCGAATTCCGTGAAAATTTGCTATTCTGTTTGTTATCCGAAATATGGATACGTGTTTTTGGATTTTTTGATTAAGGTGACCATTTCCAAAATAGGGTAACCAGAAAAATCGCGACTTGCAAATATTTTTTTTTAATCGTAACTTTTGAACCGCATGAGCGATTTTAAATTTTCTTGGACGAGATGAAAGCTAAAGATTTTGAATTTTCAAGAAAAATATAAAACTTCACAATTTTTTTTTGAAACCGAAAACCCAAAAAACTTAAAAAAGCCTAGAAAACTAAATTTTGTTATATATTTTCTTGCATTTTTTTTCAGAGTTATATATTTTTTCTGAAAAGTCGAAGAAAGTTTAGGATTCATTCCATTTTTTTAAATAAAAAATCTAATGCGCCTGAGACCTACAGTGTGTCTAATAAATGACTGATATATTTTCAGTTAATTTCAAAAAAATATATCTCAAAAACTAAAAAAACATAGGGGATTATGGTCCAATTCGGACCTAGTAACAGTTTTTTGGACATATCTTTTCAGCACGATGAACTGCATGTTTTACGTTTTCGTGAAAGCGTGATAAAGCGCGCACATTTTTCTCCCAGAGAGTTTTGTGATAGCTCCTACCAGGACATGACTAGACATGTTTAAACAACTTCTACAAAAGGTCCGAATTGGACCAACCCTGTTCCAATTCGAACCCCCCATGTTCTAATTCGGACTACCGTATATTTTATTGTTATTTGCAATGTAAGTAACAAAATATAACTCAGATTTGTTTGGTATCACTTTTTTCTGTTAGTGCAAGCATAAAAAATAAACTCAATGTGTGAGCAATTTCGAACGAATTCGAGTCAGAACAAGCTCAAGTGAAATATGAATTTCATTAAAAAATACATCAGAAACTTGTTCAAAATTGGGTACAGTCAACTTTTCCTGACTCGAGATAAAGTACACATATTTTCTAATTTTAGAGCTTTTTTAATTTGGGAAAATACATTCGAAAAAGTCATTTTAACGTTGAATATTGTAAAATTTTCAACACATTAAAACTTTGCGATCAAATATCGGGTTGGAAAGGTGAACTTGTATGGGAAACTGAAACATACAGCAAACAGACTCGAAGTCTCGGAAAATCAAGTTGGAGAAGCATCGACTTATATTCATGGATTAAAGTACACTATATACTGTATTCTCAGTACTGAGTAAACTTTTTTTTGTAACGCATTTTTAACTATTTTGGAAACGGCTTGACTGTGATATTGACGGAGAGCTTTTCAAGAAACTGATTTATTTAGAGGTCCGTATTGAACCATGATTAAAGGTTCGGATTGGACCTGCACACATTTTGTGATTTTTAAACTAGTTGAGCACAAAAAGTACACAGACATATCGAAAAATATGGTCAAATGAAAGCTTAGGCTAGGGAGGATCAATTACAAAATAACAGAGATTGGAGAATTATGGTCACTTACAGATGCTTGGACTTAACGCTAACCGACAGTACACCTGAGCACTTCAAAACAATAAACTAATATAGAAAGCAAACGAAATAACTGAAAGGCATCAAATTTATTGTGTTAGATCTTAGCTGAATGGTGAGCAGAAAAACGGTACACGATCTTTACAGTAGCGCCAGTATTGAGAAATGTTTGATGGTCCGAAATAGAACAGAGTCCGAATTGGACCAGCTTCCCCTACATCGCTGAAAGTTTGACAGTAAACGTAAAATTTTCTGAATTTTCAAGAAAAAATAAGAACAGCAATAGCCCCTTTGGTCCCGAGGCCTTTAAAACACTTTTTTTTCATGTAAAAAACAATTTTTGTGAAATTGTATATTTTTCTTGAAAAGTCAAAATTGAAAATCGGTCAAGCGGTTCAAAAGTAATAATTAAAAAAAAAAAAAAAATGCGAAGTCGTGATTATTCTGGTCACATATTTCGAAAATGGTCACCCTAATCAAAAAATCCGAAAACACGTGTATCCTTATTTGGGAATAGGAACAAAACAGTAAATTTTCACGGAATTCGGTGACTCAGTAGATGGCTCTCATGGCTAGACTCATGGAATGGCTGACTACAACATTGTTCGAATTACTTCGAATATAATAGCCATTGTGCTGTTTATAAATAATTTCAAAATGCTCTCCGTGCTTCTCTAGTATAAGCATATTCTTTAGATGGTTTGTGTTGGGGATCATTACAGTAAACAAAATTTGAATTTTCGTTTGGTTTAATGAGTCGATATCGAGTAGCGGAAAATCGACTCATGGAGGATTCACTATAGACCAGTGCAGTGAAAATTCAATACAATGTATGTTGCTACAAACGAAGCATACCGAAATTAAATGATCATTTAATTTCTCACATTTGAAGTCAAATTATTCATACATTGAATTACAAAATCAACCTTCAACATTGATTTTGTTACATACATTGTTCATAAATAGCCCTCTAATACCCCAATTTTATTTTCGATCTAAAGATCATTTTTAGTTATCTAAAATCGTTCTAAACCCGTTTTGGGCATTGATTTATTTTTATTCGCAAATCTATGATTTTGGTTTTTGATTTTTATATTTTTGATGTTTGAACATCCCTATCCTTTTATTTTTTTCTTGAAGCCTCTTCTAGTTACTGATTTTTGACCATAATAAGAATTCAAACTTAACGGTACTTTTAATAATAATAAATTTTAATTATTTTTCTGGATTTTTTTTATTTTCCGTGTCATTAACGGAAAACAGGTTTGAAATTATTTAATTGCCAACAAGCTCTTTTTCTGTGATAGGTTGATCGTAGAAAAAAATACAAGATACGAATTTTTATATTACACGTTAAATGAACCCCAGGCATTTGTATGTTATATAAGAATAAAAATTTTCAAAAATACAAGAATGTTTCAAAGTCATAAAAAACTTTTCTTATATGCATGTTATGAGTCAAGGTTTAAGCTAAAAATAAAATCATTTTGATTCCCGACCTACGAAAAAATACACCCCGTCTCGTGCAGAATGCGGATGGGACATTTCGCATAAAGACGTTTCGCATAAGAACGTTTCGCATCCGGGCGTTTGGCATAATGGACATTTGGCATAATCAGAATGATATGCCTTCTTTAAAATGCTAAATGGAATGAAAAATCACACTTTAAAGTTGATTTTCTCAAAACTAGGTTTCTGCTTTTGATCCCAGCAATTGTTGTTTTGAATAAGTGGTGTCATTGAAAAAATAGCAATGAAGATGCTGGATACGAAATGTTTACATATAACCATTCATCAGTTTTACATGACAGTTAACATCAAAAGCTGAAAACTTTGAACTGCCAAAATTTCCGCAAAGGAAGTTGTTCACGTGTGTCCGTCAATTAGAAGCAGTGTAAAAATAACAACAGGTGAGGTGTTGGAACACGAACAGCGCCCAAACACGATCCTGGATTTGAAGGGGAGATAAGAAACTTGTTCATACTAACTTTAAGTTGGGTTTGCTTTCTATCACCCCACCATTTAGCGTTTTCGCAGTTGACTCTGAACGGTTTTCTTTTTTGGTTGCTAAAGCCTCGCCCTCACCTTATAACTTAATGTCAGCAGCACGTGACAAACGTGTTCATCAAATTACTTCCCACCGTGTTTTAATAAGCGTCTTGCCAGTCAGAGGTTGGCTAGTGCTACGTTGAGCTATTCTTTCGGGTTGGAATATATTTATGGCGACACAGTCATGACAAAACTTTCGCTTCTGTCCTTGCACATTGGGAAAAGGTGAAACAAGAATTTTTATGTGAAGCTTTCCGTTCAACTATTACGGACGAAACATAGTGTGAATGTAATTTTATGATAACTTTTGCTTTTCAAAATGTAGTCAATCAGATAAGGAAAAATATGCGAGTAATTTATGTCAATCATTAATATCATCCTTCTGTGTATTAAAGTAAAAATGAAAATATATTTATACCAATGTTCTTCCATTCTATGATCAGTGTGCTTCTCACAACTGCATATACTTTGTTGGTCCGGCTTCTGTTGCTTTTATAGTTATTACGCCACTGCTGTGTGAGTTTTATTTTTGCCTTTTGTGCAGAATAGAAAGGTTTTCACCCCCCTCCAAAATGTTCTTTTTCTGTTTATTTTTTATGTTTATGAGTTTTTTTTTGAAGAAAGTGAAAATTTTCAAATTCATTCATATTATTGAAAAAAATACTTTCAAATAGTAGTTTTCACAGCGGAGTCTAAACAATATAATACAATCATATCATTTTAAATCAAATCAAAGTGCAAGAAGCATGTTAAATAATGAACAAACTAATTGACATACTACTGATATGCAGTATAGAAGCTAGGTGGATTATTCACGTCGGCAAGTTTTTTTTTCATTAATACTTTTAACAAGTTTTGTCGTAAAAAAATTGAAACCCTTAACCGACTTGTTGACATCGTGGGAAAAGGCGTAATTGATAGAGCCAACTGCTTAGCTTATTAATTTGAGTAGAGCTGAGATTGTTACACCAAACTTTGCTAGGTTTTGCTTGTATATAATTTAGTCTGTACTACGTAAATATAGGCTCATCCAGTTCTTGGTATTTGCTGAGCCACAATATCGCGACATGCTGGGAGGAGTGAACACTTGAAAAAGTTTTTTCATTCATGCTTTTTATCATGTGCCATCACCGGTGTACTTTTAGGTCCCCACAAGGATTAAGTTTTTCCGCATGTGAGGAGTATGAAAAGTATGTTCTCCAAAGGATACCACAAACGAAACAGGAGCAACTATTACACCGCAAAATTTTCTGTCGTTCATCCGTGACGATTTTAATATTGTTCCAGTGACAGATGCGTTTAACTTTTGCTCATAATCGCTGTCCGTTTCCTACATGTTCAGAATATTTGAGCAGGTAACACATACTAATTTGATAGTCTCCAGTATGATGGAATACATTACGACGCATAATTCAAAAAACCATGCGTAAACAATGTGAAACAATAAACTTTAACGCTTTATCCATGGTTAGACAATCAATTAATACAAGACAAAAACAGTTTGAACCGACCGAATATTTTACCTCGCATCGAGTTTGCTTTGAATAAAGCTACTACATATAAAGATGTAGTTCAGAATACTTTAAATACATTAAAATTCATTCGCTATCATTACTACAAAATTGTGAATTTGCTGACAGCGTTTATTTTTCACACAACCCTCAAATGCAACCATCCAATCGAATCACGCTGAATCCGTGGTTGGTTATGGATAATCACCTACCAATATTTATCACGTCACACCAATAGTATCATACGAGCCGTCATCCTACAAGTAGAGTGAACATTCTGAAAATTTTCACACTTCAACCCAGCAGAGGTACCTATGCGATATTTTGTTATAACTGGTGCGTCGTTTACGTCGAGCTGCCTTCATTGCCGCGACAGCTTGTCCTTTCTCTGCCTATACATTCCTTGTGAAGGATATACGGTGCAGAACCTCAAAAACGACTACTTAAGCACTACGACGATGGGTGCTTGGTGGTTCGTGACTGAGTTTTAGGAATAGATGGTATAATGATAAATTTATGACACCACGAAATGTGTCGATTGTCGGATACACTACTTATGAAGAGAAAACACGCAGTATTACGAGTTAACGTTGGCATGATTCGAAGGATTAAAAGGTTAGCTGTCGTTTGTAGACAATAGTTGTACGATGTCTTAATCGTACACACTGTTTAAATATATAAAACATTTCCTAATCTCGGTACATTTTCTTAGCTTTATGATTAAGTTTCCCTGAAAAGTTGGGATCGAAAATAGAAGCATAAAAGGGTATTGATTTCACACAATTAGAGCAATAGAAACAATCCTACGACATTCCAGGCAGAGGGTTTCTTTAAATCAAAATGCCTAGAACACTGAATTCATCAAGTGATAAATATAACGATTTTCCGTAAATTGTTTCGAAAATAATTCTATTCCTTTACACAAAGTTCTAACAAACATTTTATGAGAAATTCTTATAAGGATCCATTCTTAAGATCCTCCTGATTTTTTTGCGGAATTCTTCTGAAACGTTTACAGAGATGTAAAGTTTTCCCCAATAATTCATCTATGCAAAATTTGCTTCAAAAGATTACAAGAAAATTTAATTCATGCATTTTTGAAAATATTCCAATATACTAATAATAAAAAAAGGATTCATCCAATAATTGAGTTTTGAGTAAATCGATTTTGAAGTTATTCAGCTTTTTTTCCGTACAGATTGTATGGGTGCCGGAAAAACAAATCAATCTTCTACGAATTATGTTATTTTTCCTATTGGATGGAAAAATCACCTAAAATACCATAACAAAGCTTGGAAACTGTTGAATTGTTTGGTAGACATCAAAACCGCTCAAAATGTCATTTATACCTCTTTTAGTTTGGGATTAACAATCATACTTATGTCTTCTTTAGACATTGCCCTACATATTTATCGGGAAATTCCTTAAGCTAGTCCATTTGAACTCGATCAGGATTTACATGAGGAATTTGTTTATGGATTCTTTCAAGATTTTACAGGAATCATTTTAAGAGTCGAGAATTCCTTGCAAAATTATTCATGTTTTTCTTTTAATATTTCTTTAAGAGTTGATCAAAATAATATTTCATTAGAAATGACTCTTAAATATTCATCCAAGACTTTCTTATTTATTTATTTATTTATTGTCGTCAATCCTGTTTGTAGACCGTTACAGAGAGTTTCTTATGCGCTAGTTACACTACTACATTCAATTGCCACAGTATTGTTTTAGCTTCGCTTTGGACCAAGTTAAGTCGATTTAATTGTAATGTTTATTATAAGTAGTCATCATTTGGTTCATTGGCCCAAATTTTGCATAATTAGTACGGTGATAGTTGATTGCAAATAGTTCTCGTTGGCGTAAACGTTTGGATGGTATATAAAAGTTTAATTTAGATAATAATTCTGGTGAATCAACTTTATGGGATACAATATTGTTTATAAATGAAATTATTGCATATTCACGACACTCTCTTAGTGTTTGAATATCAATCAACATACATCTAGCTCTGTAAGATGGTAATGGAAATTCTGTTCAACCTAATTTGTGAAGAGCATATAATAAAAATTGTTTTTACACCGACTCTATCCTTTCATCGTGTACTGTTGAAAAAGGTGACCAAATTATGCTGCAATATTCAAGTAGTGATCTAACAGAGACAATAAACAATGTTTTTATTGTGTATGGGTCATTGAAGTTATAAGCGAAGCGTTTAATGAAGCCTAACGTATTATTAGCTTTATTTATCATAGTGTTATAGTGATCAATAAAAGTAAGTTTTGAATCTAAAATTATGCCCCAGTAACTGATTCTATTACATTTTTCAACATATTGATTGCTCAAAGTTATTGTTACATTAAGAATGTTTCTTTTCCTGATAAAAGATATCAGGTTACATTTTTTTTACATTCAGTTGTAGTAGGCTTTTCTGACACCACGTGTGGAAGATTTGTACTTCGTGTTTAAGGCTCAAGACACCATCATTCAATCATCAGCAATCATCAAAAAATAAAAACCAGTTTTTTCGTACAAACTCTTATGAACTCTTATGAAAATCTATCATCGCATTACAGATAGCCAGTGCAATGCAATGATAGATTTTCTTGAGCATTGCTTCAATTTTGAGCGAAAAAACTGGGTTTGAAAATTTTTAAAACGATGATGGTTATTTTCCTCTTAAAAGTATGTATGTCCTGTGCATTTTTTATTTCCAAATAAAGATTCATTTCGTCAGCATAGATTAATGCTTTTATTTTGTCAAGAATAAACGAAAGATCTTTTACAAACAGTATAAACAAAAGTGGACCTAAATGAGAGCCTTGTGGAACCAGTGAAGTGGCATGTATGGGAGTTGACCTATTGCCTTTGAATTTTACTATTAGCTCGCGAGTGGTTAAATATGATTTAATCCATTTCAGCAATTTAGCTTCAATACCCTTTTTTTGCAGTTTAAATATAAGCGTGGGTACTAAAATCTGTGTACAAAGCTTCTACATGATTTCCATTTTCCATAGCACTCAACGAATAGTTTACAAATTCGAGCAAATTAGTGGTTGTCGATCGCCCTTTCAAAAAGCCGTGCTGCGCTGTATTTATTCTGTTTTTGATTTGGATGAATACTTTTTCATTTATGATGGCCTTCGGGATGATGATGCTTCAGAATGCACGAAATAAGGGCAATGCCACGATAGTTAATTACATCAGATTTTTTGCCAGATTTGAAAATGGGAACAAAGTATGAGCTTTTCCACATTTTTGGAAAGACTCCAGACTCCAGTGACGTATTAAAGAGCCAAAATAAGGGAGTAGTGAATTCAGTTGCAAAAGTCTTCATGAAGATTGGTGGAACTCCAATCCGGTCCATTTCCTTTGGTTGCATCCAAGTTTTTCAAACCATTCAATCGTTAGGAAATTCAGGATGGAAATCGAAATATTCATAATCACGATCAGCTTCAGAGTATGTTGTGTATACCTCCCGAAAAAAAAATTGAAAATAAGTTGCATATTTCTTGTGAGGTATGGCCAACCTTTTCGTTAAAATACATTGTAGAGGGAAAGTTATTGGATTTTAGTTTAGATTTAACACAGCTGAAGAAATTCTTTGGACAGTTTTTGATATCTTGCTCAGTTTTGCGGTTGTAGCTCTCATATGCCAATCGCATTGCTGAATTGAGCTGTTCGCTCATGTTCAAATATACTTGTAAATTCTCTTGACTTTTATGCTTTTGGTAAATTTTATGTAGTTTCTGTTTACGATTCTGCAAATTTATTATTTCTTTACTGAACCAAACAGGAAGTTTTGAAAAACCATTACACCTTCTTTTAATGATTGGTACTTCTTCTAATATGATTTTGTATAAACAGTTGTAGAAAACTTTTGTTGAATTATTATCATCATCTTTGCTTCTCAAAATCGATTGCCAGTTAATTTATTTCTAATGTTGTCATAGTTTACTGAATTATAGTAGAATACTTCCTCAAATTCATTGTCAATATAGAAATCTGTGTTAGAAATCTTTATTCAAGTGACCCTTTAACTTACTGTCTTTCGGGTTGTGTTAGAAATAAACTGAGAAAATTCTATTGCCGTGTGAAACACTTCATTTCTACAAAGGGGAGTCAATGCCTCATTAACACAAAAGTCAACAGAGACGTTCGTCAGCAAAAGATCAAGATAACAGTTTTGTTGATTTTTACATGGTTGTTTAGATTTTTTTTAAGTTACATTTAAGTACATGTCAATTAAGAACTACCTTATTTTCTAATTTACATTGTTAGCATGCATTCAACAAATTTCAAAACTTTCTTTTGAACATGTTTTTGTTATTCCATCTGATTACTATTGATTAAACCTAAGTTTGCAAATTTGTGAAATATAAACTGGAGCAATTCACTTTCTCCAATGACTGGGAGTAATATATAATCATTGTCCATATCTGGTATAAAATCAATGTTGCGTTGATTAAAATCACCGTTAATATCAATCTTAACTTCAGGAGGTAAACTAGACATAACATTTTCCGCTACACTACAAAATTTATCGTATGTTTCTTTGCACGCATTGTTAGGAGGAAAGTATACGGAGACAAAAATATGTGTCTCGCCAGACAATTGCACTTTCGCCCACACGTGCTCAAATTCTTTAAATTTAGTGGTAACAATCATTTCAGAGTTCAATTTTGCTTCTAATGAAAACTAATTTTATGATCTTAACAATTTCTTAAATTTTATAGGCCACAATTCAAAATCCATCCAGGACATGTACAGGAGGTGTCCAAATCAATCGAATCAGGAAGTTTCCCAAGCATTGTTCTAGGTTTTTCTTAAGAAATTGCAATTGGGATTCTTTCAGTCTTTGATTATGTATGTCGTCAATAGATTGTCTGTCTATGTTGCAAGAATTATTTTTTTCTTCTTATTGGTCCATAAGAATTTTCTACTTTTTAGTGATTTATAGCAAACATTTTTGATAATTATGTTTTTTGGGTAAATTTTGAGAAATTCATTTTTACTTTAGCACCAAATGAAGGAAAAAAACCCAAGATTTCATGTGGTGGTTGTTTAGGAGATACTAATATTTTTGAATAAGGTTCTAATACGAAAGACACTGTGGAGGTTCGGCCAATATGAGCAGGGATTTCTTTGGGAAATAATTTAGCGATTTTGTTAATATTTTTTTAAGATTATTTTAAATTCATCCAAATGAATGCATCTAAGTATGCTTTATAATTTATTTGAAAGATTCCTCAAGGAATTCATCACGTGGTTCATCCAGAAGTAAATACTGATATTTATCCAAAAATATATCTGAGAACACTTCCGAGCAGATCTAAAAAGAGTTTTAAACATTTTTTTCTGTTCAAACTTACAAGGATTCAGTTTGGTTGGTGGCTGCTTGAGCACGTCAGGAGTTAATCATCAATATTAACCTCCTTTTCCCGAGCAGCCTAGATAGCCGCGTAGTGTCGGTAGCGGTTGTTTCAACTGGCTAAGAATTAACACTACGGACTGCCTGTTCCGGTGGTAAAAGTCCACCTCACAGGTGACCCCTAATTTATGGTGTAATGCATACCGTGCCTAGGAATGAATTGTTAGGGGGGTCTAAATAAAACCTAACCGCTAACAGAGCCTGTGGAGTAACAGGGCGCCCTCTGCAGTATTATCCCCTTCCTATGCTACCCGGAGCAATGGCGCTGGTGACCTTGTGTTTCTCCGAGATAATCGGCTACTCTTCTTCAGTCTCTAGCCTGAGGCTAAATAAGGGTGGGATTATGAAAATGTTGCTATTTAATTTAAATTATCACCTATATGGTTTCGCATTCTGCGTTTACACAGTGTATTCTGTGCTTGTATGCCTTTGGCGACTTTCAATAGATACCGATCTGGTTTTTTCGCTGCTGGTCTTTTTTGCGCTGAGATTTCAAAAAGCTCTGTCCTGCCTAGTTTGGCTACGGTTAGGTTAGCTCAGATCAATCTTCAGCATAAAAGAACAGCAACGATCAATCTTTGCAGACTCATGCAAAATGGTACAGCCCGAGTGGCGCTAGTTCAAGAACCCTACTTTCGTAGAGGGAGCTTCTATCTAGGTAACCTTGTGGACTCAGTTTTTGCTACTTTCAGCAAACTTGAAATGGCAAACTCGCGCTCCATGCCCCGCACATGCGTGCTCGTTAATAAAGCAATCGTCGCTACACTCATTTCAGAGTTAACTACCAGAAATGTATGTGCTGTCACAATCGATGTTTCTGTTGGTGACCTCAACAGGAAATACGTCTATTGTTCGGTATATTTACCACATGATGAACCATCCCCAACGGATGACTTCAAACGAGTTGTCGCACACTGCGTAACAAAAGGCCTTCCGCTGATTGTGGGCAGTGATGCCAATGCTCATCACATCATCTGGGGCAGCTCAGATATCAATTTGAGAGGCTCCAGTCTGATGGATTACTTAAATAGTACAGATCTTGGATTACTTAACATAGGCAATCGCCCAACCTTCATGGTATCTAATAGAGAAGAGTCATGAGTTGACGAATTGGCATGTATCAGATGAGGAATCATTATCTGATCATCGCTACATCTTCTTTGAACATTCAAATGTAACTGCGTAGACCTTGCCATTTAGGAATCCTCGGTCAACAAACTGGGAACTCTACACTGTATGGGTTGCGACCAAATTCCATGGATATTCTCCGTCCATTGAAAATCTAAGTGGTTTGGATGATGCCGTTAATACTACAACATCCTACATTATGGAAGCTTTTGAAGAAGAATGTCCTTTGCGGTCTGTGAAGACTACAAGAGGGACCCCATGGTGGAATTCCGATCTGACTAGACTCAGGAAATAATGTAGAAGGATCAGACGCCGTTCAGCTGGATCAGAGTCGTTCAAGTCGGCTCGCAAGGCTTACAAGAAGGCTCTTCGTTCTGCTGAACGATCCGGCTTTAAAAACCTTTGTACAAATGTTTCCAGTTTGAGTGAAGTCAGTCGGCTGAACAAAATCCTTGCAAAATCTTAGGATTTCCAAGTGAACGAAATTCGCTTACCTAATGGTGAATTTACTTAGCATCTTTAGCATCTACGGATGAACCAAATGTCTTTTCATGTAGTTACGAGTCTCTGGCCTTGGCTCGCAGTATCGTAACTACTGAATCGATTCAATGGGCACTTAATAGTTCTACTCCTTTCAAATCTCCAGGAGCGGATGAGATTTATCCTGTTCTGCCCCAAAAGGGATTTGTAAGCAGTTTTGCTACCGGGTATATTCCCAGATTCTGGCGCAAAAGAAGGACGTGCGTCGTATGAAGAAGCGAAGAGTTTTAGACCAATCAGTCTGACCTCTTTTCTTCTGAAATGTCTGGAACGCATTATCGATCATCACATCCGTGATGTTTATTTGGCAAACATGCCTCTTCATGTGAATCAACATGCCAACCAATCTGGAAGGTCCACTGTGACTCTTTTACACAAAGTTGTATGCGATATCGAAAAAGCATTCGCTCAGAAGCAATACTGCTTGGGTGTTTTCTTGGATATTGAGGGTGCCTTTTTTTTTTTTTTTTTTCCTTCTAAGCAATGGGGGGATAATCTGCTCAACAGACTCCGGACCGAGGTCCGGGAGTGTGGGGTTGGGGACCATTTACTGCGTACAAGCAGTAAACAGGACTACACCCCCGACCCACTAAACCATTTCCATTGCCGCCAAACCCTTCGTCTCTCCGGGACCACCAAGAAGGCATTGCTTCGGAGAGGGGCTATTGCACATCGCATCCTCCAGGTTAGCTGCGTAGCCATGCAGCAACGAACATCGATGACACGCTTATGGGGGTCCACCAAGGTAGCATGCTGGCGCATTGCCAGCTTCCCGGGTGGTCCTCACCTCCCGTTGTCCGCTGAAAGCGGGCAGGGTCGACCACTAAGCCCGCGCCCAGCTGCACCGCAGGTATCAAGAACTGATACTGCGGGCTTCGCAATTTGACCTACTGAAGGCTCAGGCCCTATCAGCTAGCACCAGCTGGGATTGCTGACGAAGGGGCCTCCACCTGCCCCGAACAACCAGAGGCTCGTATCCACCCAGTAGGCCGGCGCCACGACAGCAGCGCTACCAGGATGTTCTCCCCGCGGCCACTTAATCGCTGTAAGGGTCGATTTCGACCGTAGAGCACCGGTATGACCTACGTAGCCGACTGCGAACCCTTGGACCACCTGTTGATTAGCGTCTGCACTAGTCACTCCTCGAGTCCACACGCCACCTCCTTTGGAGTTCCGAGACAATGTGGGTGATAGCCGATGAAACGGCATTCCAGCCAAACTCGTCTGCACACATCCTCTGGACCAAATTGTCCGGAGTCGTGTCCCGACCGCATGTGGCAAACATGCGGTCACGCATTGTGCGGAAACGCGGGCACACGAACAAAACGTGTTCCGCCGTTTCCTCTAAACCTGCACAAACTGGACATTCGGGAGAACCCGCATGACCGAAACGGTGTAGATACTGTCTAAAGCATCCATGGCCCGAAAGGACCTGTGTTAGGTGGAATGTTAGTTCCCCATGGCGCCTATTGACCCAGATATCTAACCTCGGAATCAACCTGTGAGTCCACACTCCCTTGGTGGAACTGTCCCACGCACGCTGCCATTTGACCATGGAGGTCAGTCTGGCAGTCCTGCGTATGCCTCTTGTGCCGCGCATTTCGAAGCACTCTATATCTTCCATGATAAGAATACCAATAGGCATCATACCGGTGATGACACAGAGTGCATCGTGTGACACGGTACGGTACGCGCTCGCAACCCTCAGGCACATTAGCCTATAAGTACTCTCTAGCTTGCTACGGTAGCTATTGGTACTCAAAGCCGTGCCCCAAGCTGGGCCACCATACCTCAGTATGGACGAGGCGACACTAGCCAGAAGCTTTCGCTTGCTGGCGTACACCGCAGAGCTATTGGACATCATCCGGGACAGTGCCACAATAGCTGTGGAGGCTCTCTTGCAGGCATAATATTGAGGGTGCCTTTGATAACGTGTCTGTCGATGCCATATTGGAAGCCGCACGAAACCATGGGCTACCTACAATGATTACCAATTGGATTCATCAAATGCTCAAAAACCGACATCTCTTCTCGACAAGCGTCAAGCAGCGATTCGAAAATTGAGTATTTGCGGATGCCCCCAAGGGGGAGTCTTGTCAACACATTTGTGGAATCTCGTAGCAGATACGCTATTGAGACAACTCAATAATAGCGGTTTTCAAACTTATGGATTTGCCGACGACTATCTAGCTTTGATAATGTACATAAGCACCCTATTCGACCTGATGCAAAGTGCTCTTCAGGTAGTCGATAGTTGGTGTCACCAATATGGCCTTTCGGTTAACCCGAATAAAACATCTATTGTTCTTTTTACGGAAAGACGAAACCGCGATGGAATTCGACCTTCACGCCTTTTTGACACTGAGGTTAATGTATGATCAGGTAAAGTATGTCGGAGTCGTTCTAGATTCCAAACTTTCTTGGACATCTCACATTGATTTCAGAGACAAAAAAGCTTGCATGGCCTTCGGTCAATGCCGGCGAACCTTTGGTAAAACTTGGGGCCTCAAACTCAAGTATATCAAATGGATTTACACAACGGTTGTTCGACCAATATTGGCATATGGACCACCACACAAGAGGTGGCAAAAGGGCGAAGTGAGAACAATCCAGTCAAAATTGGGCCATCTCCAAAGGATGTGCTTGATGGCGATGTCTAGTGCGTTCTCTACGACTCCCACGGCAGCGCTCGAGGCTCTTTTCGACGTTGTGCCAGTACACATACATGTTAAACAAGAAGCACTTTCTTGTCGTTTATGGAAAAACGAGAAAAATCCAGTGAATCGTAGATCTACACACACTTCGTTGTTTCCACTTTTGGTGAATTGGGACAAAATTGTCCTTGCTCCAAGTGATCTCACAATTGCTTGTCACTTTCCTTACAGGACATTTACCACACAATTCCCTTCACGGGAAGAGTGGACGTCTGGCTATTTGGAAAGAAGTACATCAAACAATATAGTATGTTACACTGATGGCTCCCTTCTTGAAGGTAGAGTTGGTGTAGGTGTATATTCTCGTGAGCTAAGGCTGAATCAGTTTTACTCATTTGGTAAACACTACACCGTTTTTCAGGCGGAAATATTTGCTCTTATGTGTGGAGTGCAATCAGCGCTACAACAGCGCGTAATGGGTAAAGTCATATACTTCTGTTCAGATAGTCAGGCTTCTATAAAAGCTCTTGCTTCGGCCAACTCAAGGTCGAAGCTTGTTATCGCATGTCGAACTCAAATTGAGGAACTGATTTCGGTCAACTCTGTAAACCTTGTATGGGTACCTGGCCATTCTTCCATCGCTGGAAATGAATTGGCTGATGAGCTAGCTCGCGATGGAGCATCACATGACCTCATTGGCCCTGAGCCAGCTATTCCAATTTCGAAGTGCTGGGCGGCAACTCAGCACAAGCAATATTGGAATAGTTTGGAATCGTGTCGTCAAACAAAATTGTACATCACTGAGCTATCTCCAAGGGTGACGAAGTATTCATCAAATCTGTCAAAGCAGAATTGCAGTCTCTTGGTCAGAGCGTTGACAGGCCACTGCCGACTCAACTATCACATGGCAAATATTCAGCGTGCTGACTCATTTGTGTGTGATAGTTGTGACTCCGATTATGGAACTTCGTGTCACCTGATGTGTAACTGTCCAGTTTTTGCGTAAATGTGATTCCAATTACTTGGTAAACACTTATTAAGTGGAACTGAATTCAGAAGCCTGAATCTTCAGAACATTCTGTGATTCTTAATCCGCTGTGGTAATGAGCTATAGGCTCTCTTTACGCTCATGCGTTTTGTAGTACCCTTTTCAGGGCGCTGTTCGAACCCATTGTGGTATGAAGCTACATGCTCCTATTTCGCTTATGCGATCTTCCCTCTTCAAGGGACCCCACTCCTATTTCCTCCCATCTTTCCCTTCCCTTTCCTCCAATCGGGTAGATGATGGAATAGGCTCAAACTTACAAGGATTCAGTTTGAAACACCATAGAATTTTGCTTCAATTTTTCTGAAACTGTTTTCGTTAGCTTACAAAATTCTGATTGCATCACCTTGAATCTTCTGGTTTGAAAATATCACGTGATTCAGATCTAAGCTTATACTTATTTTGTTTTTTTTTTCTATTTGTTCAATATTGAAAACTTTTTCAAAACAGGTTATGGAAATCCCATTCGAATATTCGAAAACATATGTAAAAATTTGAGCAATAGCACAGAGCAGTAAAATGACTGTAAAATTTAAAACATCATACAAATAAATAGCTTAAAAAATCTAATCATTTTGGTCAAAAATTTTATTTATGATTTGTTTAAAAATTAATGATATGAAATTGTGTAATTTTTAAGATTCCTTACACTATTTTCAAAATTTTGGAGTCTAATACTAAATTGGTATTGAAGAAATGGAATCAATGAATGTTCAGTTGTATTTCCATTTCTTAGATGATACAACACCTAGAACAATGAAAAATTCGTTATGCCATCATGTCCCGTCATTTTTTTCCATTCAAACTATCTGAATGAGTGATCTGGTAGCACCCGTCAAGTACTAGAAACTGTTCTGCTTTGCTGCCCAGTTTGATGACGGTGACATTGTTCTGCTCTCCAGCAGCTAGTTTCAATTTTCCCAACGGTGCTAAATGGGAAAAGAAAAGTGAAAAACTATAAACCCTAGTGCACCACCCCGGATACTTTCGTTTTTTTTTCCTTCTCTTATTTGAGGCTAGCGTAGCACATCAAGAGCAGCTGTGAATTGTTCGGCTTCAGAGTCTGGAAGACAGAGCTAAAATGAACCTCCTTTCCTGCGCAACGACATAATTGTATAAGAAACGTGAAGTCTGGACTATCCCTTTTCTGCTGTAACAGTTTCAATGGTCGACGACGGCGAAATCCTCAATGTTAATTTTATTCAAATTGCCAATAGGACGCATCATTAAATCTCTGTTTATTTTATTTCCCATTGTCTTCCGTTGGCCGGTCCGGGTCAAATGAAAGACGGATTCAAATATTGACACTTCACCATGGCTTATTGCTTCTGTTGGCACGGAATGAAGTGCTGCAGACTAGTAGTATGTACTATGATGCTAATAAATTTTCAGCAGAGCATAGTTGAGTATGCTTTGGATGGTAATTTGAGGTTTCAGAGAGTTAATTTTTTGATTATTAATCTTGTAGCTTATCAGAGTATACCATGAATATTCCTCTCGTATAACTAAGATGCGAGGGCTTCCTCAGCCGAGTAGTAGAGTCCGCGGCTACAAAGCAAAGCCATGCTTAAGGTTCGATTCCCGATCGGTCCAGGATATTTTCGTAAAACCTTCGATATTCAGTCTAAAATTTCAGAAAATTTCCTACTGAACGTATTGTAATTCGGCATTTTGGTTCTCGAAGTTTTATCATTTTTATATTCCATTATTTTCGAAGTTTTGTCCTTAGTAAAATTTGGCATTTGGCGTTTTGTTACCTAAGTTATCAGTGAACTAGTTTAAAATGATGCCAAGAGATCAAAGGTAACTTTTTGATAAGTATTTTATCGTAGGGAGGAACGTCATCCGTCGTTTTCCAATCGCTTTACCATCTCTTTACAACAGTGCTTGAACATCTTCAAACTTATTTTGCTGAGAAGAAATATGATAGTAATAAAAATATATTTTGCAACGTTATACAGCTTTCCGACTTCATTCCAACGTCCAATATATTAAGTTGCCTTTTTGTTGTTGACCCACTCTGGATTGTTGTTTTTCATATCCGCAGCTGCTGGTAAATTGTTAGTTTCCGGAACGTGAAATCAATACTCCTAGGGAGGCCACCATTCCATTTGAAAACCACGCGAAGGGACCGTGAATTACGATTTGCCAGTATATATTCCACTTCTGGCAAATTCTCGGGACTGAAGACAACACAACAAACATAACACAATTGACGGCACATCGGCTGCAGAGCTCCAGGCATAATAAAAGAAAAGAAGACGATTGGCTTTTTGCCTCATTTCTCACCCCACCAATCGATTTGTTCTTTTTTGTGTGTCTAGAGCAGCAAGTTTCTTTGAACCTTAGTACAAGGAATGTTTCAAGTTCCCGAGCAATGATTCCAGCACACTTTACTATATTGTTATGTGTCATTTTCTCGATACTAAATGTGGCTTGTGTTCCCTGCAGTCAAATTCTGGTTACACAGCTGCGCCCCGGTGCAACTACCGAGTATTAGTTTACTTACACGATCCACCATCAATATGGAATCGCATCCATTGTAGAGCGAGCTTTCTAGGTGATTGCGATCCTGAATATTATTGCACAATATTGCTCACGCAGTACCAATATGGGCCTTCCTTAGCCTAATGATAACATACGCGGATACAAACCAAAGCCATGCTGGAGGTGTCTGGATTGAATTCCCGGTCGGTTCAGGACCTTTTCGCAATACACATTCCTTTGAATTTATTTGACTTTATAGCAGACCTGCCTAACATATTTGAATCGCGGGCCATATCTCAGAAATAATATTTCGCAGCGGGCTAAACTATTTACAACATTTTTGTTAAAACGAACAAAAAATCAGTAAGACTCACTTTTAGCGTTCTATAATGATCATGCGAAAGAATTGCGTACACAATTACGTCAGAGTTTAGTTCAAGAATCATTGAACATCCTGCTCTAAATTTTATATTCGGATGATGTCAAAGATGTTCTATAATAATCCTGCTCAAAATTTAGTCACTCAAGTCAGAATTTTGTAAAAATTTGATCGTTTGCGCTCTCTCCTTCTCTTGTTTGTGAGTAGTGTTTGATCTTTCGACCTTGACGCTGCGGGGCGCGCGATGAGGGCAGGATCAAACATGTCACGCGTCGGTTGTTAGAGCTTAGCTTAGCTTAGCTTAGACTGACTACACATATCAATGGTTGCTATTCCGTGATTGACCGAAGTCAGTGAAAATGCACAAAGAATCAACTAGAAGATTGGCTGGGATTGGCCATAATCTTCTTCAGTGTGCATAATTCAGTGCCTCTATTTATACATGGTCAATAACGGCGCCGGCCACGTCCTTGCAGTCAGGTGGGATTGGGGGAAGGAATGTTAGTGTGTAACCTTTGCTGTTAGGAGACCGTGTTTGCCTCTGCATCTCCACAAAGGTTACTGGGAGGAATGTTTGTTAATGGGGAGGATCGTTGGGTCACAGGATTCACTTTGATAAGCGATTAGACCATGATAAATAATTATTGGTGAGATATAAACATGTTTATATGTAAATATAATATTTTCATTTGATATGAACAATATTTATGTAGAGCAAAATTATGCCGACACTTGAGGTGACGAACCTTTCAAAGTTTGTTGAATAAAGTGAACCTTTCGCAAGTCTACACTCGTAGTGTCGAACTATTCAAAGTTTTTTTTTTAATTACAAAAATAAAGGTAAAAGGAAAAAGGTGTTTTGAAAAAAAATAGACATAAATAATTCATGATTCAGAGTTTATGTCGACACTCACAGTGACGAACCATTCATAATTTGTTGAAAAATCATATTTATGTCTCACCGTTGTAACGATTAAAGGTGCAGTCATACATATTTTATAGATTAGAAATAGTAGCATGAATCGAGCTCACCAATTGATCCGTCATCCTTGAGCAGCAACAATCCACTTTCAGCTTTACTCGTTTGCTCGGCTATATAAAAGCCCTCAGAGAAAATAGACGCGCGACCCTGCTCGGGCTTTCTTGACGAACTGCCCAGGAGCAAGCGTCAACGTCGAAAGATCAAAAAGAACTAATCGAAGGCGGCACTTTTTCACTTTACTCGACCGATGCGCGACATGTTTGATCCTGCCCTCATCGCTGGCCCCCGCAGGAGCAAGCGTCAAGGTCGAAGGATCAAACACAACTCTTCTTAACGAATAAGGATTTTTAGAAGAATTATTGCTAAGATAATAGAAAGATTACCGCTACGATAATAAAAAAAATCTCTGGATGATATACCGCATGATTTCGTGAAGGAACTCCTAAAAAAACCTAGGTTGAAATCCCTAGGAAAAATGTGGAGTAATGATTAAAGGATTTCTCGAAAAATGTGCTATAACGTTAACTGGTGTGAAACTTTAAATGAACTTTTGAATTATTTGAGTGATTTATTGAAAAATTTTTGGAAGTATTTCAGTAATCCTTGGATGAAATGCTAGAGAAATTCCTAGAAAAAATCTAGGGAAACTGATTAATGAAACACAGATTGAATTCAACGAATTATTTGAAATGTTCTGATTAGATTCACTCGAATGACCCCTCGAGGAATTTTTTGAACAATTCTTTGGATTAATCGTAGAGAAAAGGGCGTAATAATTCTTGTCGGGTTTCTTAAAAAAACCCTTCATCTAATTTTACCAATAACTCTGGAATTAACCTTTGATGGGTTTCCTGGAAAAAAAATCTGTGGAAATCTTTGGAAGATCTCTTAGGGTAACGACTGGAGAATTTGGTTGAAAAATTTGTGAAAATACATCTGGAGGAAGTCCTAGGAAAGTTTTTGGAAAATTATGCAAAATAATTCCTGAAAAAAATTCTGGAAGTAGTAATGTTGAAGTGTTAAAAGATTTCCTGAAGCAAATTCTGGAGAAATTCCATTAGGCATCGAACAATTACTGAGAGTTGGTAGAGGAATTTCTTGATGAATTTATGGAGAGAACCCTGTATTAGTCCCTGATAGTATTTTAGATAAAATCCCTGGAGAAACCACTGAAGCGGTTCTTAAGAAATATGAGAAGCAATTTTGCATCATAATTGTTTGCAAGTAAGATTACGAAAAGAGAGACTTAAAAGACCTTTCATCTAAAATAGAGATTTTTTAGAGACTTGCATAAAAACAAAGAGCATTCCTTCAAAAACTAATCTGATACCGGCCCTGTTAATCCTTTACCGAACAAATATAAAGGTATTGAAAACGGCAATCATGATTTGGTAAGTCGATAAAATTTCATACTCGAAAGGATCCTCACTGAACAGCTAAAATAGTGTTTTGATAGCGATTTTTTTAGATTGAAGAGAATTTTCTTGCTAATAAGGGTTCATTCACAAATTTCATAACGCTGTAGGGGGTGGGTGGGTATTCTAAAAATGTTACAGCTCATACAAAATTTCAAAAATATTCATACAAAAAGCGTTACTAGGTGGTGAGTGGGTGTCAAAAATGGTAATTTTCGAAATTATGAAATTTGTGAATGAACCCTAATAGTTTTGACGCTAAAATCCTTTGCCGTGGACATATTCTACCATGAATTACTGCTTCACAATAATTTCCCTGATTGTGATTGGAATTCCCTGAGAATTCCAGTTTTTTTTAGGTTGAATGAAATTCCCTGATAATTCCATGTTTTTCCTGGTAGCAAACACCCTGAGAATGCCCTAAACACTTTCGGAATGTTGACAATATGATTGAAAACACTCAGAAGTATATTTTTTCATCAAATCTTGATAGTCAAAGTCATTCATTAAATCTTGAAGATTTATGTGTCACAAGCCTTGTTTCATAACTGGCCCATTTATGGTAACTTACCCGATGGAACCAGATGCCCAAAAGTCTTCCAGAATGTGGCCAATATGATGACAATGTTCGAAATAGTCTCCAACATACTTTATTCGGATTCGGATCCAAGGATTTAGGAGATTAATATATCGCAAGCCTTGCTTCTTAACCCGTCAAAATATGGCCAATTTCTCGAGGGAATAAGGGACCGAAGACTTCCGTAAGTCGATCATCGTGAACTAAAACGATTGAAATAGTCTCCAACACATTTGATTCATTGAACCCCGAAGGTTGATATGTCGCAAGCCTTGTTTCATAGCTGGTTCATGGCCACTTTCTTGATGAAACCAGGTGCTCGGAAGACTTTCGGAATGTGGCCAATGTGACCAAAAACGATTGAAATAGTCTCCTACACACTTTATTCATCAAATCTTGGAGAATGATATGTGTCACAAGCCTTGCTTTGTAACCAGACCACTTCACCCGGGGAACCAAGTGTCCGGAGAACTTCCGAAATGCAAAAATGTGGAACGCTTCACGATTTTGCGTGTCATCCTTGCGCAGGGGCCATGCTAATCTTCTCTTTATCGTTCCAATTTTAGTATACAGGGTGTTTGCTTCCTGGTTGTGCATATTTTTAGGGTAGATAGAGGACCTTGAGACATGAAAAAGTGTCCATGGAACATAGGGTCGGAAATCACTGCTAAGTGATTTAATCAACATTCGATGTTTTAAAACTGGCTCAAATTTGATTTTCGTTATCTCACTAACCACTTATCAAAAAAATAATCTGAGCTCATGAATGGAAAGCCCAAACCTTCATGCTTCAAAGCTTCTTGGACGTAAAAATTGTATAAAATGTTTTAAGTACATTAATTTTGACATCTTCGAAGCGGACACCCAAAAAAATACGCTTTTTTAAGGTATTTTGCTAGTTTAATGTATGGCAATACCGTTTTAACAAAAAGTGTTCTTCTAGAAAACATTGATCATAATGTTTTCTATCAAACTTCCTTGGAGACCAACATTGGTTGACTTACCGTTTGACCACAATCGTTAGGTCAAAATCATGCATAAAACTCATCGAACAGCTAAAATCATCGCCATGATTTCATTAAATTGTGCCTTTGGCAGCCCTTCCTATTCGCTCCTTCTCTCGCAGCGTCGATTGTTGAATTCGTTTTTGAATCTTCGTTGGACTGGTGAAACCCATCCAGAATCATAGTTCCAGCTCCAACCCGATTCAGGTTCGACCGAACAAAAATTAGCCTGACGTTGGTTTATTTACATTTTCATCACCGACAAAGCTCACAAGGAGAGTAATGACATAAAACTTCTGGCGTGAGAACGAACGCTGGTATTGTTTTAGTAAGGTGGTAATCGCATCCTCAAATTGCGTTCGTATCTCCGCCGAGGGAAAACAGTGGTGCGGAAGGTTGTTTCTAAAATGCGCGCAACGGAGAATTACTTCTATGCGCAACAATAAAGTTCTCGGCTGGTGTGAGCTGAGAGCGTATGACGATGCGTGTGATTTAAAATTCCTTGCTGACTTCATATCCTTGCACTTGCAGTCGTGCTGCGGTGCAACACGGTTGGCGGGAGGGTATGCATGAGTTCGGAAGATAAACTTCTCCATGCCATGAAACTGCATGAGATTCATTTTAATATTCATAAGAAGTGTTTGATTTTTTTAGAACAGATATTTTAGGGGTATCAAATTTGCTTCCTTTCTCCGGCATTACGTCCCAATTGGGACATTGCCTGCTTCTCAACTTCTGTTCTTATGAGCATTTCCACCGTTAACAACTGAGAGATTTCTTTGCCATTTTTACACGTTTATATCATGTGGTAGGTACGAAGATACTTTATGCCCTAGAGAATCGAAAAAAAAATCTTTTCAAAAATTCCTCGACGACTCTCAGCATGGTCTTATTGAATAGCTGCGCGTTTACCGCAATGGCTATGTGGGCCCCAAGAAAATATGGGCGTTCAATAATTACGCAAGCACTTAGCCCCCCCCCCCCTTAGGGGGTGTTGGGTGAGGCTGGAGTGCGTGTATAAAAAAATTACAATGGAGGCTTTATACGATTGAAGCTAAAATTACGTAACGTGTAAATCAATTATTTTTTTGATTTGTGGGGTTGAACTCATATGCATTTCCATGACGAAATTCCTAGAGACTTCCTGGTCGAATTCTCTGGAAACCATAAGTCAGGAAAGGAATACCGATTAATTTCAAGGATATTTTTTATGAAGATGCTGATGGAACTTCTTGAGAAATTCTTTTTTTTTTTCATTCGAGATGTTTTGATTATCCTGCAATCATTTACCTCTAGAAAAAATATTATGTTTAATCACTTATCTTTCGTTGTTCCGTTATCCATCTGTTGTTTTTACCTGCACCCACAAATGTTTCTCCTCCGTTCGCATATTTCTTGAGGAATTTCGTATAATAATCTCTACTCCAAAATTCAACACTTTCAAGAATCTTAAGATAAAAGCAAAATTGCGGAATTCTTATATGCCTCTTATTATTATCTTATATGAAAGTACCTCGTTTACTAGCTGTTCTACCCAGTCGTTGAGCAATATTTACCTTATACGTATGTTTCTCATTCCTGAAAGTCCATCAGGAACTCCTCAACTAACATTCAAAGTAATGCAAGAATTTCTTCCAAGATATTCACTAGAAAAAAGTTGGTTTAGAACTTGCGCAAGTAGGAAAAAATGATAATCAATTTTCGAGCTGTTTAGTAGAATTCCTATGAATAAAAGAAAACCGTAGACAGACCCAAGTAAAATTGAATGAATCTGTAGTTAATCAAGAAAAATGTTTTCTACACCAAACTATTCGACATTTAATTATAGTAAATTCTACACAACCATTTAAGCTTGACCGTCAAGTATTTATGGAGATATTTTAGGAGAACTTCAAGCATAATTTGCAAAAATCTATATTAGATCTGCTGATTTTTTAAATCCCCGAAGAATTGCTAGTGCTGTTCCTCCTGGGATTCTTCCAGAAGTTCCTCCTGGGATTCTTCCAGGACTTCCTCCTGGGATTCTTCCAAGAGTTCCTCCAGGGATTCTTCCAGGAATTCCTCCAGGGATTCTTCCAGGAATTCCTACTGGGATTCTTCCAAGAGTTCCCCTTGGTATTCTTCTAGGAGTTCCTCCTGGGATTCTTTCAGGAGTTACCCCTGGGATGCTTCCAGGAGTTCCTCCTGATATTCTTACAGGAGTTCCTCCTGAAGTTCTTCCAGTCTTTCTCCTGAGAATCTTCAAGGCTTTTTCCAGGAGTTTCTCCTGGAGTTCCTCCTGGGATTCTTCCAAGAGTTCCTCCTGAGATTCTTACAGGAGTAACATAGTCTGTCCGGAGACTAAGTTCTTTGACATTAGTTCTTGACTTCTAATTACTACCCTTGGGAGTAGCAGTACCCGGAGACCAGGGTGCTAAAGGATGTTTCGGTATGTACAGAGTACATTGAAACGCATAGTATTGGAGTCAGAACAAGACTGCCTTGTTCCTTTGACATGGGTTCCTTTTATTTGCCTTTACAATTGATCAGTTACAATTTGGTTACAATGTCAGAAAGAGATAGAGGGAGACGCCTGGGACGGCGGTGACAATATTTCGGCGATAGCATTTTTGGGTTGAAACCTGAGCCTTAGCGCATCGTCCAAACGGACGACCACCAGCGTGGCTAAAGTACAATCAGCAAAACATGTGGCGCACTCGAGTGCCTCGATGCAAACTGCTTACGCATGTTGCACCGAGGCCATCGTTCGTACTTACGCGGACCTGACCTACATAATATGCATTTTATTGCTTGCGCTGATTGACAAGGGAAATATGTGTTTGGGTCGATATGTGTATAGCACAGGAGTTTCTCCTGGGATTCTACCAGGCGTTCCTCCAGGAACTTTTCCAGGACTTCCTACTAAAATTCTTCCAGGCGTTCCTTCTGAGATTCTTCCAAGAGTTCCCCTTGGTATTCTTCTAGGAGTTCCTCCAGAGATTCTTGCAGGAGTTCCTCCTGAAGTTCTTCCAGTCTTTCTCCTGAGAATCTTCAAGGCTTCTTCCAGGAGTTTCTCCTGGAGTTCCTCCTGGGATTCTTCCAAGAGTTCCTCCTGAGATTCTTCCAGGAGTTTCTCCTGGGATTCTACCAGGCGTTCCTCCTGGAATTTTTCCAGGACTTCCTACTGGGATTCTTCCAGGCGTTCCTTCTGGGATTCTTCCAAGAGTTTTTTTTTTTTTTTTTTTTTTTTTTTTTTTTTTTTTTTTTTTTTTTTTTTTTTTTTTTTTTTTTTTTTAAGGCGCTCCGTGCTCGTGGCCACTACTGTGCCGGAATCAGTTTTATCTGTATCTTCCTTACCGATACAGTTCTATTTTTAACTAATCTATATTTACATCTGCTTTCACTCTCTTCTGCTCTTTTGCTCTCACACCGAGCAGGTAGGAGAGTGCTCTGCTGTTGGTCCAATCGATTTCCATAAGCCATAGTCCATTGCTCTCGCGGTGGTTCGTTTTGCCGTGTTCCTGAGTCGTTTTGAGGCTAGCTGCCTGCGAAGTGGGTCAGTTTGTCTCAGTCACCATCTGAAACTGACGGAGGATGGATGTGCTCCCCTTCTAAGCACGGTCCTTCGTGCGGCGTCTTCTGGTGGCTGGACGGGTTATTTTTTGGAGGGGCTGGGAATTGAATCCATGACCTTCCGCTTATGAAGCGAAAGCGTTACCTCAAGGCTACGGACCCCCCTACTTCCAAGAGTTCCCCTTGGTATTCTTCTAGGAGTTCCTCCAGAGATTCTTGCAGTTACCCCTGGGATGCTTCCAGAAGTTCCTCCTGATATTCTTCCAGGAGTTCCTCCTGAAGTTCTTCTAGTCTTTCTCCTGAGAATCTTCAAGGCTTCTTCCAGGAGTTTCTCCTGGAGATCCTCCTGGGATTCTTCCAAGAGTTCTTCCTGAGATTCTTACAGGAGTTTCTCCTGGGATTCTACCAGGCGTTCCTCCTGGAATTTTTCCAGGACTTCCTACTAAAATTCTTCCAGGCGTTCCTTCTGAGATTCTTCCAAGAGTTCCCCTTGGTATTCTTCTAGGAGTTCCTCCAGAGATTCTTGCAGGAGTTACCCCTGGGATGCTTCCAGGAGTTCCTCCTGATATTCTTACAGGAGTTCCTCCTGAAGTTCTTCCAGTCTTTCTCCTGAGAATCTTCAAGGCTTCTTCCAGGAGTTTCTTCTTGAGTTCCTCCTGAGAATACTTTAAGAGTTCCTCCTGAGATTCTTCCAGGAGTTTCTCCTGGGATTCTACCAGGCGTTCCTCCTGGAATTTTTCCAGGACTTCCTACTGAGTTTCTTCCAGGCGTTCCTTCTGGGATGCATCCAAGAGTTCCCCTTGGTATTCTTCTAGGAGTTCCTCCAGGGATTCTTGCAGGAGTTACCCCTGGGATGCGTCCAGGAGTTCCACCTGATATTCTTCCAGGAGTTCCTTCTGAAGTTCTTCCAGTATTTCTCCTGAGAATCTTCAAGGCTTCTTCCAGGAGTTTCTTCTGGAGTTCCTCCTAGGAATACTTTAAGAGTTCCTCCTGAGATTCTTACAGGAGTTTCTCCTGGGATTCTACCAGGCGTTCCTCCTGGCATTTTTCCAGGACCTCCTACTGAGATTCTTCCAGGCGTTCCTTCTGGGATTTTTCCAAGAGTTCCCCTTGGTATTCTTCTAGGAGTTCCTCCAGGGATTCTAGAATTCTTCCTGGAGTTCCTCAAGGGATTTTTCCATAATCTCCTCTAAGGATTCTTCCACGAGTTCATTTTGATATTCTTCTAGGAGTTCCTCCTGGGATTCTTCCAGGAGTTCCTCTTGAAATTCTTCCTGGAGTTCTTCCTAGGATACTTCCAGGAGTTCTTGCATTGTTTCAGAAGTTCCTCCTGGGATTCTTCCAGGAGTACCTCCTGGGATATCTCCAGGTCCACCATTGGGAATTCTTCCAGGAGTTCTTCATGGGATTCTTTCTGAGTTCCTCTAGGAACTCTTCTAGGAGTTCCTCCTGGGAATCTTCTGAGTTCCTCCTACGATTCTTCCTGGAGTTCCTCCTGGGACTCTTCCAGGTGTTCCTACTGGGATTCTTCAGGAAGTTCCTCCTAGGATTCTTCCAGGAGTTTCTCCTGAGATTCTTCCATGAGTTCCTCCTGGGTTTCTTCTAGGAGTTCCTCCTGGGATCATTTCATGAGTTTCTCCTGGGATTCTTCCAGGAGTTACTCTAGGGATTCTTCCAGAAATTCTTCCTGGGTTTCTTCAAGGAGTTCCTCCTGGGATTTCTCCAGGTCCTCCTATGGGAATTCTTGCAGGAGAATCTTCCAGAGGTACCTCCTGGGTTTCTTCCAGGAAATCTTCCTGGGATATCTCCAGGTCCACCTTTGGGATTTCTTCAAGGAGTTCTTCATGGGAATCTTTCCGGAGTTCCTCAAGGTATTCTTCTAGGAGTTCCTCCTGGGAATCTTCTGAATTCGTCCTAGGATTCTTCCTGGAGTTCCTCCTGGGACTCTTCTAGGAGTTCCTCAAGGGATTTTTCCATAATCTCCTCCTGGGATTCTTCCACGAGTTCATTTTGGTAATCTTCTAGGAGTTCCTCCTGGGATTCTTCCAGAAGTTCCTCTTGGAATTCTTCCTGGAGGTCTTCCTAGGATACTTCCAGGAGTTCTGCATTGTTTCAAAAGTTCCTCCTGGGATTCTTCCAGGAGTTCCTCCTGGGATATCTCCAGGTCTACCTTTGGGAATTCTTCCAGGAGTTCTTCATGGGATTCTTCCAGGAGTTCCACCTGATATTCTTCTAGGAGTTCCTCCAGGGATTCTTCTGAGTCCTTCCTAGGATTCTTCCAGGAGTTCCTACTGGGATGCTTCAGGGAGTTTCTCCTAAGCTTCTTCCAGGAGTTTCTCCTGATATTCTTCCAGGACTTCCTCCTGGGTTTCTTCTAGGAGTCCCTCCTGGGATTCTTTCAGGAGTTTCTCCTGGGATTCTTCCAGGAGTTCCTCCTGGGATTATTCCAGAAGTTCCTCCTGGATTTCTTCAAGGTGTTCCTCCTGGGATTCTTCCAGGAGTTCCTCTAGGGATTCTTCCAGAAATTCTTCCCGGGTTTCTTCCAGAAGTTCCTCCTGGGATTTCTCCAGGTCATCCTATGGGAATTCTTGCAGGAGTTCCTCCTGGGATTTTTTCAGATCCTCCTCTGAGAGTTCCTCCTGGGATTCTTTCAGAAATTCCTCTTGGTATTCTTCCAGGAGTTCCTCCTGGAATTCTTCTTAGTTCCTCCTAGGATTCTTCCACGAGTTCCTTTTGGTAATCTTCAAGGAGTTCCTCCAGGGATTCTTCCAGGAGTTCCTCCTGGGACTTCTTCAGGTTTACCTTTGGTCCAGGAGTTCTTTATGGGATTCTTCCAGGAGTTCCTTCTGGTATTCTTCTAGGAGTTCCTCCAGGGAATCTTCTGAGTTCCTCCAGGGATTCTTCTGAGTCCCTCCAAGGATTCTTCCAGGAGTTCCTACTGGGCTGATTCAGGGAGTTCCTTCTAGGATTCTTCTAGGAGTTTCTCCTGAGATTCTTCCAGGACTTCCTCCTGGGTTTTTACTAGGAGTTCCTCCTGGGATTCTTTCAAGAGTTTCTCCTGGGATTCTTCCAGGAGTTCCTCCTGGGATTATTCCAGAAGTTCCTCCTTGATTTCTTCAAGGAGTTCCTCCAGGGAATCTTCCAGGAGTTTCTCTAGGGATTCTTTCAGAAATTCTTCCTGGGTTTCTTGCAGGAGTTTCTCCAGGGATTTTTTCAGATCCTCCTCTGGGAATTCTTGCAGGAGTTCCTCCTGGGATTCTTCCAGAAATTTCTCTTGGTATTCTTCCAGGTGTTCCTCCTGGAATTCTTCTTAATTCCTCATAGGATTCATCCACGAGTTCCTTTTGGTAATCTTCTAGGAGTTCCTCCAGGGATTCTTCCAGGAGTTCCTCTTGGGATTCTTCCAGGAGTTCTTTCTAGGATACTTCCAGGAGTTCCTCCTAAGATTCTTTCAGAAGTTCCTCCTGGGAATCCTCCAGAGGTACCTCCTGGGTTTCTTCCAGGAAATCCTCCTGGGATATCTCCAGGTCCACCTTTGGGATTTCTTCCAGGAGTTCTTCATGGGATTCTTTCTGAGTTCCTCTAGGAATTCTTCTAGGAGTTCCTCCTGGGAATCTTCTGAGTTCCTCCTACGATTCTTCCTGGAGTTCCTCCTGGGACTCTTCCAGGAGTTCCTCAAGGGATTTAATAATCTCCTCCTGGGATTCTTCCTCGTGTTGCTTTTGGTTTTCTTTTAGGAGTTCCTCCAGGGATTCTTCCAGAAGTTCCTCTTGGAATTCTTTCAGGAGTTGTTTCTACAATACTTCCAGAAGTTCCTCCTGGGTTTCTTCCAGGAGTTCCTCCTGGGATTTCTCCAGGTCCTCCTCTGGGAATTCTTCCAGGTGTTCTACCTGGGATTCTTCCTGGGTTCTTTCAGGGAGTTCCTCCTGGGTTTCTTCCAGGAGTTTCTCTTGGTATTCTTCCAGGATTTCCTCCTGGAATTCTTCCAGAGGTTTCTTTTGGGTTTCTTCTTGGGAATTTTCCCAGGTCCTCCCTGTAGGGATTATGAGAGGCTAGAAGCAAAATATTGTTGAAACAAAATATGTGCGAAGGCAAACGAACTCTTAAGCCAATATAGAAAAGCAATGCAATTCAAATCATAGTAGGCAGATATTTTCAAATAAAAAAGGATCCAGTTTGTTGATGTTTTTCGGGAAGAATAAAAGTGTTTTGATAATGATCGAGCAAGTGCGTCAGTTATTTATTAAAATTCTTTTGAAATTTCAAGAAAATTGTGATCGGGAGAGTGTGCTCTGAATTGTAAGGAAGATCGGCTCTATAAGAGGGCCGGTCACTACACTCCTCTGGGATTTCTTCCACGAGTTCTACCTGGGATTCTTCCAGGAGTTCCTTCTGAAATTCTTCAAGGAGTTCCTCTCGGTATTCTTCCAGGAGTTTCTCCTGAGATGCTTCAGGGAGTTCCTCCTAGGATTCATCCACGAGTTCCTTTTGGTAATCTTCTAGGAGTTCCTCTTGGGTTTCTTCCAGAAGTTCCTCCTGGGATTTCTCCAGGTCCTCCTATGGGAATTCTTGCAGGAGTTCCTCCTGGGATTTTTTCAGATCCTCCTCTGAGAGTTCCTCCTGGGATTCTTTCAGAAATTCCTCTTGGTATTCTTCCAGGAGTTCCTCCTGGAATTCTTCTTAGTTCCTCCTAGGATTCTTCCACGAGTTCCTTTTGGTAATCTTCAAGGAGTTCCTCCAGGGATTCTTCCAGGAGTTCCTCCTGGGATATCCCCAGGTTTACCTTTGGTCCAGGAGTTCTTTATGGGATTCTTCCAGGAGTTCCTTCTGGTATTTTTCTAGGAGTTCCTCCAGGGATTCTTCTGAGTTCCTCCAGGGATTCTTCTGAGTCCCTCCAAGGATTCTTCCAGGAGTTCCTACTGGGCTGATTCAGGGAGTTCCTTCTAGGATTCTTCTAGGAGTTTCTCCTGAGATTCTTCCAGGACTTCCTCCTGGGTTTTTACTAGGAGTTCCTCCTGGGATTCTTTCAAGAGTTTCTCCTGGGATTCTTCCAGGAGTTCCTCCTGGGATTATTCCAGAAGTTCCTCCTTGATTTCTTCAAGGAGTTCCTCCAGGGAATCTTCCAGGAGTTTCTCTAGGGATTCTTTCAGAAATTCTTCCTGGGTTTCTTGCAGGAGTTTCTCCAGGGATTTTTTCAGATCCTCCTCTGGGAATTCTTGCAGGAGTTCCTCCTGGGATTCTTCCAGAAATTTCTCTTGGTATTCTTCCAGGTGTTCCTCCTGGAATTCTTCTTAATTCCTCATAGGATTCATCCACGAGTTCCTTTTGGTAATCTTCTAGGAGTTCCTCCAGGGATTCTTCCAGGAGTTCCTCTTGGGATTCTTCCAGGAGTTCTTTCTAGGATACTTCCAGGAGTTCCTCCTAAGATTCTTTCAGAAGTTCCTCCTGGGAATCCTCCAGAGGTACCTCCTGGGTTTCTTCCAGGAAATCCTCCTGGGATATCTCCAGGTCCACCTTTGGGATTTCTTCCAGGAGTTCTTCATGGGATTCTTTCTGAGTTCCTCTAGGAATTCTTCTAGGAGTTCCTCCTGGGAATCTTCTGAGTTCCTCCTACGATTCTTCCTGGAGTTCCTCCTGGGACTCTTCCAGGAGTTCCTCAAGGGATTTAATAATCTCCTCCTGGGATTCTTCCTCGTGTTGCTTTTGGTTTTCTTTTAGGAGTTCCTCCAGGGATTCTTCCAGAAGTTCCTCTTGGAATTCTTTCAGGAGTTGTTTCTACAATACTTCCAGAAGTTCCTCCTGGGTTTCTTCCAGGAGTTCCTCCTGGGATTTCTCCAGGTCCTCCTCTGGGAATTCTTCCAGGTGTTCTACCTGGGATTCTTCCTGGGTTCCTTCAGGGAGTTCCTCCTGGGTTTTTTCCAGGAGTTTCTCTTGGTATTCTTCCAGGATTTCCTCCTGGAATTCTTCCAGAGGTTTCTTTTGGGTTTCTTCTTGGGAATTTTCCCAGGTCCTCCCTGTAGGGATTATGAGAGGCTAGAAGCAAAATATTGTTGAAACAAAATATGTGCGAAGGCAAACGAACTCTTAAGCCAATATAGAAAAGCAATGCAATTCAAATCATAGTAGGCAGATATTTTCAAATAAAAAAGGATCCAGTTTGTTGATGTTTTTCGGGAAGAATAAAAGTGTTTTGATAATGATCGAGCAAGTGCGTCAGTTATTTATTAAAATTCTTTTGAAATTTCAAGAAAATTGTGATCGGGAGAGTGTGCTCTGAATTGTAAGGAAGATCGGCTCTATAAGAGGGCCGGTCACTACACTCCTCTGGGATTTCTTCCACGAGTTCTACCTGGGATTCTTCCAGGAGTTCCTTCTGAAATTCTTCAAGGAGTTCCTCTCGGTATTCTTCCAGGAGTTTCTCCTGAGATGCTTCAGGGAGTTCCTCCTAGGATTCATCCACGAGTTCCTTTTGGTAATCTTCTAGGAGTTCCTCTTGGGTTTCTTCTAGGAGTTCCTCCAGGGATTCTTCCAGGAGCTCCTCTTGGAATTCTTCCAGGAGTTATTTCTATGATACTTCCAGGAGATCCTCCTAGGATTCTTTCAGAAGTTCTTCCTGGGATTCTTCCAGAGGTACCTCCTGGGTTTCTTCCAGGAGTTCCTCCTGGGATATCTTCAAGTCCACCTTTGGGAATTCTTCCAGGAGTTTTTCATGGGATTCTTTCAGGAGTTCCTCTTGGTAGTCTTCTAGGAGTTCCTCCTGGGAATCTTCTAAGTTTCTCCTAGGATTCTTCCTGGAGTTCTTCCTGGGACTCTTCCAGGAGTTCCTCCTGAGATTTTTCCATAATCTTCTCCTGGGATTCTTCCTGGTGTTGCTTTTGGTATTTTTCTAGGAGTTCCTCCAGGGATTTTTCCAGGAGTTTCTCTTGGAATTCTTCCAGGAGTTTTTTCTACGATACTTCCAGAAAATCGTCCTGGATCTTTCAGAAGTTCTTTCTGGAATTCTTCCAGAGGTTCCTCCTGGGTTTCTTCCAGGAGTTCCTCCTGGGATTTCTCCAGGTCCTTCTCTGGGAATTCTGCCAGGTGTTCTACCTGGGATTCTTCCAGAAGTTCCTTCTGGGATACTTCAGGGAGTTCCTCCTGGGTTTCTTCCAGAAATTCCTCTTGGTATTCTTCCAGAAGTTCTTCCTGGGATTCTTCCAGAGGTTTCTCTTGGGTTTCTTCCTGCAGTTCCTCCTGGAATTTTCCCAGGTCCTCCTTGTAGGGATTATGAGAGGCTAGAAGCAAAATATAGTTGAAACAAAATATGTCCGAGGGCAAACAACAGTCAGTATAGAAATGCAATGCAATTCAAATCATAGTAGGCAGATATTTTCAAATAAAAAAGGATCCAGTTTGTTGATGTTTTTCGGGAAGAATAAATGTGTGCTGATAATGATCGAGCAACTGCGTCAGTTATTTGGGGTCATGCACAAATTACGTCACGCTCCAAGGGGGGGGGGGGAGGGGGTCAAGCCAAGCGTGACAAGCCTTCCAAAATTCCGGAGGACTCATACAAAAAACGTGACAAAGGGGGGGGAGGGGGTCTAAAAAGTTGAAATTTAGCGTGACATAATTTGTGTACCATCCCTTTATGAAAATTCTTTTGAAATTTCAAGAAAATCGTGATCGGAAAAGTATGCTCTGAATTGTAAGGAAGATCGACTCTATAAGAGGGCCGGTCACTACACTCTTCTGGGAATTCTTCCACGAGTTCTTCCTGGGATTCTTCCAGGAGTTCCTTCTGAGATTCTTCAAGGAGTTCCTCTCGGTATTCTTCCAGTAGTTCTCCCAAGAATACTTCCAAAAGTTCCTCCTGGAATTCTTTCAGAAGTTTCTCCTGAGCTTCTTCCAGGAGTTCCTCCTAGGATTTTTCCAAAAGTTTTTCCTGGGATTCTTCAGGGAGATGCTCCTGGGATTCATCCAGAAATTTCTCTTGGTATCCTTCCAGGAGTCCCTACTGGGATTCTTCTGAGTTCCTTCAAGTATTCTTCCAGGAGTTCCTCCTGGGAATCTTCCAGAAGTTCCTCCTGGGGATTTAACTAGAGATATCCCTGCAATTCTTTCAGAAGTTTCTACTGATATTCTTTCAAGAAATGCTTCTGGGGTTCATCCAGGAGTTTTTTATGGGATTCTTTCATGAGTTCTTCCTGGGATTCTCCCATGAGTTCATCCTGGGATTCTACCAAGTTTTCCTTCTGGGATTCTGTCAGGAGTTCCTCATAGTTTTTCTCTAGGATTTCCTCCAAAAATTCTTCCAGGACGGAGACGAACCAGCCGCGGGTTGAAAGTGTCGTTAATAAAGCTAATAATAATTCTTCCAGGAATTCCTCCTCGGATTCTTCAGGGATTTCCTCCTGGGATTCTTCCAGAAGTTCCTCCTGGGATTCTGTCAGGAGTTTTTCCTGAGATTCTTCCTCCTGGGATTTTTCAGGGAGTTCCTAATGGGATCCTACAAGGAGTTCCTCCTGGGATGCTTCCAGGAGTTCCTCCTGGAATTCTTCCAGAAATTCCTCTTGGTATTCTTACAGAAGTTCTTCCTGGGATTCTTATGATTTCCTCCTAGGATTCTTTCAGGTCTTCCTCTCAGGATTCTTCCAGAAGTTCCTCCTGGGGTTCTTCCAGTCTTCCTACTGAGATTCTCCAAGGCTTCTTACATAAGTTTCTCCTGGAAATCTTCCTGAAATCCTCCTGAGATTCTTCAACGAGTTCCTCTTGTTTTCCTTCTTGGAAATCTTCCAGGGATTCTTCCAGGAGTTCCTGGTGGGATTCTTCCAGAAATTCCTCTTGGTATTCTTCTAAGAGTTCTTCCTAGGATTGTTATGATTTCCTCCTAGGATTCTTCCAGGAGTTCCTCCTGATAGTCTTCAAGGAGTTCCCCCTGGGGTTCTTCCAGTCTTCCTACTGAGATACGTCAAGGCTTCTTCCAGGAGTTTCTCCTGGAATTCTTACTGAAGTTTCACCCGGGATTCTTCCAGGAGTTCCATCTGGGGTTCTTCCAGGAGTTCCTCCTGAGATTCTTCCAGAGTTTTCTTTTGGTATTCTTCTAGGGGTTCCTCCTGGGATTTTTACCGGAACTTCTCCTGAGATTCTTCCTAGGATACATCCAGGAGTTCCTCCTGGGATTCTTCCATGAGTTTCTCTAGGGATTCTTCCAGGAGTTCCTCCTGGGATTATTCCAGGTCCTTCTCTGAGAATTCTTCCAGGAGTTCCTTCTGGGATTCTTCCAGGAGTTCCACCTGGGATTCTTTCAGGGGTTCCTCCTGAGATTGTTCCAGGAGTTCCTTCTGGGATTCTTCCAGAAATTCCTCTTGGTATTCTTACAGGAGTTCTTTCTGGGACTATTCAATAAGTTTCTCCTGATATTCTTTCAAGAGTTCCTCTTCGGATTCATCCAGGATTTCCTTCTGGAATCCTTCCAGGGATTTTATTGGGAGTTTCTCCTGGGATTCTTCCAGGGTTTCCTCTTGGGATTATTCTAGGATTTCCTCCTGGGATTATTCCGGGAGTTCTGCATGGATTTCTTCCAGAAGTACCTCCTTGAATTTTTTCGAGAGTCGCTGTTGATTTTTTTTCTGAAAGTTTCTCATTGAATTCCTCCGACAATTCCTGCTGGAATTCTTCCAGGAGTTCTTCTTGGAATCCAAACTAGAATTATTATAGGAGTTCCTCCTTGAATTCTTCCGAGAGTTTGTCTTGGATCCCTCGCAGGAGTTCCTCCTGGAATTCTTCAGGGATTCCTTTCTGGAATTCCAAGGGTCCTTCTGTGACTCTTTTGGGAGTTCTTCATGGGATAAAATTAAACTCCTCCTGGATTTTCTCTAAAGATAACTCAGAAATATCACCGGAGATATCTTCACGATTTATTCTAAGGGTTAATTCAGGGACGTTTCTGAGGATTCGTGATTGTGTTCCAGCATGGGTTCATCTATAGATATCCTCTGAGAATTCATACAGGGATTGTTTTAACATTTATATCTGGAATCCTCTCGGAATTAATTTAGGGATTTTTTTGCAAAGATTCTTTGATGATAAATCTTAGAGAATTTCTTGATAAAAGATTTCAGAAAAAAATTGTGGGAAATTTCTTAGCCAGGTATATTTTTTTTCTCAAAGACTTCTGTAAATTTCAATATTAAAAATTACATTTGAAACTATGTGTTTAAGTTTAATCCTAGGGGAAACTCCTGGAAGAATCCCGGGAGAAACTCAAGAAATAATTACAGAAGAAACTCCTGGAAGAAGCCTTGACGAATCTCAGGAGGAAGATTGGAAGAACCCCAAGAGGAACTCCTGTAAGAAGTCCTGGAAGAGTCCCACGAGGAACTCCTGGAAGAATCGCAAAAGGTACTTCAGGTAGAATCCCATGAGAAACTCATGGAAGAATCCCAGGAGAAACTCCTAGAAGAATACCGAGAGGAACTCTTGGAAGAATCCCAGAAGGAACTCTTAGAAGAATACCAAGAGGAACTCCTGGAAGAATCGCAGAAGGAACTCCAGGTAGAATCCTATGAGAAACTTATGGAAGAATCCTATAAGGATCTCATGGAAGAATCCCATGAGGAACTCCTAGAAGAATACCGAGAGAAACTCTTGGAAGAATCCCAGAAGGAATTCCTGGAAAAATCCAAGAAAGAAGTCCTGAAAATATTCCAGGAGGAACTCCTGGAAGAATCCCAGGTGGAACTCCTGAAAGAATCGCAGGAGGAACTCTTGGAAGGATCGCAGGAGGAACTCTTGGAAGAATCCCAGGATGAATTCCAGGAAGAATCCTAGGAGGAACTCCTAGAAGAATCTCAGGAGGACACCAGGAAGAATTCCAGGAGAAACTTCTGAAAGAAGCCTTGAAGAATCTCAGAAGGAAGACTGGAAGAACCAACGGAGGAATTACTGGAAGAGTCCTACGAGGAACTCATGGAAAAAACCCTGGAGGAACTCCTAGAAGAATACCAATAGGAACTCTTGGAAGAATCCCAGAAGGAACTCCTGGAAGTATCCCAGTAGAAAGTCCTGGAAAAATTCCAAAAGAAACACCTGGTAGAATCTTAGGAGGAACTCTAGGAAGAATCCCAGGAGGAACTCCAGGAAGAGTTCCAGGAGAAACTCTTGGAAGAAGCCTTGAAGATTTTCAGGAGGAAGACTGGAAGAACTCCAGGAGGAACTCCTGGAAGAATATCAGGAGAAACTTCTGGAAGAAGCCTTGAACAATCTTAGGAGGAAGACTGGAAGAACCCCAGAAGGAAATCCAAGAAGAGTCCCAAGAGGAACTCCTGGCAGAATCCCAGTAGGAAGTCCTGAAAAAATTTCAGGAGGAACGCCTGGTAGAATCCCAGGAGAAACTCCTGCAAGAATTTCAGGAGGAACTCTTGGAAGAATCTCAGGAGGAACTCCAGGAGAAACTCTTGGAAGAAGCCTTGAAGATTCTCAGGAGAAAGACTGGAAGAACTCCAGGAGGAACTCCTGAAAAAATATCAAGAGGAACTCCTAGAAGCATCCCAGGGGGCACTCCTGGAAGAATCTCTGGAGGAACTCCTAGAAGAATACAAAGGGGAACTCTTGGAAGAATCCCAGAAGGAACGCCTGGAAGAATCCCAGTAGGAAGTCCTGGAAAAAATCCAGGAGGAACGCCTGGTAGAATCCCAGGAGAAAATCCTGGAAGACTCTCAGGAGGAACTCTTGCAAGAATCCCAGGAGAAACTCCAGGAAGAATTCCAGGAGAAACTCCTGGAAGAAGCCTTGTAGATTCTCAGGAGAAAGACTGGAAGAACTCCAGGAGGAACTCCTGGAAGAATATCAGGTGGACCTCCTGGACGCATCCCAGGGGTAACTCCTGCAAGAATCCCTGGAGGAACTCCTAGAAGAATACCAAGGGGAAATCTTGGAAGAATCCCAAAAGGAACTCCTGGAAGAATCCCAGTAGGAAGTCCTGAAAAAATTTCAGGAGGAACGCCTAGTATAATCCCAGGTGAAAATCCTGGAAGAATCTCAGGAGGAACTCTTGCAAGAATCCCAGGAGAAACTCCAGGAAGAACTCCAGGAGGAACTCCTGGAAGAATATCAGGAGAAACTCCTGGAAGCATTCCAGGGGTAACTCCTGGAAGAATCCTTGGAGCATCTTCTAGAAGAATACGAAGGGGAACTCTTGGAAGAATCCCAGGAGGAACTCCAGGAGAAACTCCTGGAAGAAGCCTTGAAGATTCTCAGGAGAAAGACTGGAAGAACTTCAGGAGGAACTCCTGGAAGAATATCAGGAGGAACTCCTGGAAGCATCCCAGGGGTAACTCCTGCAAGAATCTCTGGAGGAACTCCTAGAAGAATACCAAGGGGAACTCTTGGAAGAATCTCAGAAGGAACGCCTGGAAGAATCCCAGTAGGAAGTCCTGGAAAAATTCCAGGAGGAACGCCTGGTAGAATCCCAGGAGAAACTCCTGTAAGAATCTCAGGAGGAACTCTTGGAAGAATCCCAGGAGGAACTCCTGGAGAAACTCCTGGAAGAAGCGTTGAAGATTCTCAGGAGAAAGACTGGAAGAACTTCAGGAGGAACTCCTGGAAGCATCCCAGGGGTAACTCCTGAAAGAATCCCAGGAGGAACTCCTAGAATAATACCAAGGGGAACTCTTGGAAGAATCCCAGAAGGAATTCCTGGAAGAATCCCTGGAGGAATTCCTGGAAGAATCCCTGGAGGAACTCTTGGAAGAATCCCAGGAGGAAGTCCTGGAAGAATCCCAGGAGGAACTTCTGGAAGAATCCCAGGAGGAACAGCACTAGCAATTCTTCGAGGATTTAAAAAATCAGCAGATCTAATATAGATTTTTGCAAATTATGCTTGAAGTTCTCCTAAAATATCTCCATAAATACTTGACGGTCAAGCTTAAATGGTTGTGCAGAATTTACTATAATTAAATGTCGAATAGTTTGGTGTAGAAAACATTTTTCTTGATTAACTACAGATTCATTCAATTTTACTTGGGTCTGTCTACGGTTTTCTTTTATTCATAGGAATTCTACTAAACAGCTCGAAAATTGATTATCATTTTTTCCTACTTGCGCAAGTTCTAAACCAACTTTTTTCTAGTGAATATCTTGGAAGAAATTCTTGCATTACTTTGAATGTTAGTTGAGGAGTTCCTGATGGACTTTCAGGAATGAGAAACATACGTATAAGGTAAATATTGCTCAACGACTGGGTAGAACAGCTAGTAAACGAGGTACTTTCATATAAGATAATAATAAGAGGCATATAAGAATTCCGCAATTTTGCTTTTATCTTAAGATTCTTGAAAGTGTTGAATTTTGGAGTAGAGATTATTATACGAAATTCCTCAAGAAATATGCGAACGGAGGAGAAACATTTGTGGGTGCAGGTAAAAACAACAGATGGATAACGGAACAACGAAAGATTAGTGATTAAACATAATATTTATTCTAGAGGTAAATGATTGCAGGATAATCAAAACATCTCGAATGAAAAAAAAAAAGAATTTCTCAAGAAGTTCCATCAGCATCTTCATAAAAAATATCCTTGAAATTAATCGGTATTCCTTTCCTGACTTATGGTTTCCAGAGAATTCGACCAGGAAGTCTCTAGGAATTTCGTCATGGAAATGCATATGAGTTCAACCCCACAAATCAAAAAAATAATTGATTTACACGTTACGTAATTTTAGCTTCAATCGTATAAAGCCTCCATTGTAATTTTTTTATACACGCACTCCAGCCTCACCCAACACCCCCTAAGGGGGGGGGGCTAAGTGCTTGCGTAATTATTGAACGCCCATATTTTCTTGGGGCCCACATAGCCATTGCGGTAAACGCGCAGCTATTCAATAAGACCATGCTGAGAGTCGTCGAGGAATTTTTGAAAAGATTTTTTTTTTCGATTCTCTAGGGCATAAAGTATCTTCGTACCTACCACATGATATAAACGTGTAAAAATGGCAAAGAAATCTCTCAGTTATTAACGGTGGAAATGCTCATAAGAACAGACGTTGAGAAGCAGGCAATGTCCCAATTGGGACGTAATGCCGGAGAAAGGAAGCAAATTTGATACCCCTAAAATATCTGTTCTAAAAAAATCAAACACTTCTTATGAATATTAAAATGAATCTCATGCAGTTTCATGGCATGGAGAAGTTTATCTTCCGAACTCATGCATACCCTCCCGCCAACCGTGTTGCACCGCAGCACGACTGCAAGTGCAAGGATATGAAGTCAGCAAGGAATTTTAAATCACACGCATCGTCATACGCTCTCAGCTCACACCAGCCGAGAACTTTATTGTTGCGCATAGAAGTAATTCTCCGTTGCGCGCATTTTAGAAACAACCTTCCGCACCACTGTTTTCCCTCGGCGGAGATACGAACGCAATTTGAGGATGCGATTACCACCTTACTAAAACAATACCAGCGTTCGTTCTCACGCCAGAAGTTTTATGTCATTACTCTCCTTGTGAGCTTTGTCGGTGATGAAAATGTAAATAAACCAACGTCAGGCTAATTTTTGTTCGGTCGAACCTGAATCGGGTTGGAGCTGGAACTATGATTCTGGATGGGTTTCACCAGTCCAACGAAGATTCAAAAACGAATTCAACAATCGACGCTGCGAGAGAAGGAGCGAATAGGAAGGGCTGCCAAAGGCACAATTTAATGAAATCATGGCGATGATTTTAGCTGTTCGATGAGTTTTATGCATGATTTTGACCTAACGATTGTGGTCAAACGGTAAGTCAACCAATGTTGGTCTCCAAGGAAGTTTGATAGAAAACATTATGATCAATGTTTTCTAGAAGAACACTTTTTGTTAAAACGGTATTGCCATACATTAAACTAGCAAAATACCTTAAAAAAGCGTATTTTTTGGGTGTCCGCTTCGAAGATGTCAAAATTAATGTACTTAAAACATTTTATACAATTTGTACGTCCAAAAAGCTTTGAAGCATGAAGGTTTGGGCTTTCCATTCATGAGCTCAGATTATTTTTTTGATAAGTGGTTAGTGAGATAACGAAAATCAAATTTGAGCCAGTTTTAAAACATCGAATGTTGATTAAATCACTTAGCAGTGATTTCCGACCCTATGTTCCATGGACACTTTTTCATGTCTCAAGGTCCTCTATCTACCCTAAAAATATGCACAACCAGGAAGCAAACACCCTGTATGTCCAGCCGAAGCTAGGACATGTCACGCGTCGGTTGTTAGAAGTGAAAAAGTGCGCGGTCCGTTAGCAGTGTTTGATCTTCGACCTTGACGCTTGCTCCTGGGCAGTGCGTCAAGCAAGCCTGAGAAGTCGTCAGTTGTTTTCCCTCTCGGGTCACACGCCTATTTTCTCTGAGTGCTTTTATATTACCGAGCAAACGAGTGAAGCTGAAAGTGGATTGTTGCTGCTCTGTCAAGGATGACGGATCAATTGGTGAGCTCGTTTCATGCTACTTTTTCTAATCTATCAAATATGTATAATACTGCATATTTTATCGTTACAACGGTGGGACGTAAATATGATTTTTCAACAAACTATGAATGGTTCGTCACTGTTAGTGTCGACATAAACTCTGATTCATGAATTATTTATGTTTAACATTTTTTTAAACACCCCTTTCGTTTCACCTTAATTTTTGTAATTAAAAAAAAAACTTTGAATGGTTCGACACTAAAAGTGTAGACTTGCGAAAGGTTCACTTTATTCAACAAACTTTGGATGGTTCGCCACAGTAAGTGTCGGCATAAGAATAAGACTGTTAGGAATGTTACATTTAGGTATTTGTTCAACAAACTTTGAATGGTTCGTCACCTCAAGTGTCGGCATAATTTTCCTCTACATAGAAATTGTTCATATCAAACGAAAATATTATATTTACATATAAGCATGTTTATATCTCACAAACAATTACTTACATTGGTCTAATCGCTTATCAAAGTGAATCCTGTAACCCAACGATCCTCCCCATTAACAAACATCCCTCCCAGTAACCTTTGTGGAGATGCAGAGGCAAACACGATCTCGAAATAGCAAAGGTTACACCCTAACATTCCTTCCCCCAATCCCACCTGACTGCAAGGACGTGGCCGGTGCCGTTATTGACCATGTATAAATAGAGGCACTGAATTATGCACACTGAAGAAGATTATGGCCAATCCCAGCCGAACTTCTAGTTGATTCTTTGTGCATTTTCACTGACTTCGGTCAATCACGGAATAGCAACCATTGATATGTGTAGTCAGTCTAAGCTAAGCTTAGCAAACACGTAGTTATTGTTTGTTTGTTTATTTCCAGTGGCGTAAAATAAAACCTTTTTTTGTTTACCACCTGCGATTTTAACGAATTTTCTACAAATTCCATTACATAAGGTTCGAAAACACAGCCCCTTTTAAAAACTGCTCCTGATGTCGAGCCTTTGACCACAGGAGGAAGCATTTCACAATAAACCACACCTCGGACGAATAATGAGTTGGCATAGCACATTGAGTTATTAGGAGGGATCATAAAATTCTGCTAGCGACGTCCTCGGAACGGTAGGAACGATAACAACTTTTGATGGAGTACTGGCGGAGAGATCGTTTTCATCAGCTTACGCATGAACACACACGAGCGGTGAGCGTAGAAGTTTTCAAATGGGCAGCCGATCAAGTTCCTTTGCAAATGACTAACGTGTGAGTAGCACATAAATAAAACGTACGCAGGAATTCAATGCGGCACGTAACCGGGCCATATTATTGCTGCGTTTTGTGTTGTAAAATATCACTCACTATCGGATCACTTTTTCTTCATACATCGTGTTGTTGCTTGTTGGCTTTCCTGTGCCGGTTCTAAATCTGATGCGATACTCGAAACACTTTGATTTTGCTCGCACCATGCTTCTGGGATAAATAAATCACTTATGTTCACCAATTTGTGCTCAAAAAACAACACCGGAACGCGAATTCACTGAGCCAACATTGTTTATGAATGGGGTACGCAACTCTCACTGATTGGAAGTGATGTCAGTTTTTTTGTTTTTTTTTTTTTTTTTAATTCCAAACATTGATTGAATATTCAAACGTTTGCTTCAACCACGTATTCTGCAATTTCAAAACACGCAAAGGGTGTACAATGTCACAACATTTTTATGCGTGAGAAAAACAATATAGGACGCAATTTAACAGCAAAAATGAATGTAAGATCTAGTGTAAGATATCACACACCACAATTGGCCGTACAATTGGTCGGGGTTCTGCTAAACCGCACCAAGTGCCAAAAACTTTATCCCAAGATATTTAACTTTAAAGTCTTATCGTGTACTAGTTTATCGCGGACGATTAATTTTATTTTTTTTATCGCTCACATGCGACTTACAATGTCCAATAAGTAAACCGAAATTAAATATACAGGTAAATCATCATAAATTGTCCATGTAGTTGGATATTATTAAAAAATATGAAGCACTCAGTTCGCTCTGGCTGAACAAAAATTGAAAAATATGGTTCTTGGTTCGGTATGGTTGGATGTGTTTCATAGTTTTCAACAACACTAGTAAAATTGGAGACAAAAGAAAATTTATCATCACCATGCATGTTGGAATCCATATCACAAGTAATTATGTACTATGGATGGGAAGGATTCGTTTGTATTGGATCAAGATCCTCACGTGTTCATACATAGATTTTAATGATCGAAGAAAACCATGAATTTGCTCTGTCAAAGCGCACCAAGTTGCTCCCATATGATGCACTTTTGCTGATCAAGTTCACAATTCAATGCTTGATGTGTTCACTAGGAATGACCATCATTTCAGCTGTACATTAACCAGCTGATGTTTTTACTGCAATATAAAAATAACCACATAATTTAAAAGTTGTTTGATTTCCATTTCCATCCTGATAGAACAACAGAAAAAAAAGTTTCATCGGGATTCGAACTCGTGCCTTCTGAGTGGTAATCTAGTGAACTACCACTAGGTCATCTTTACTTCTTGAATGAATGGTGATAAACTTGAAACAAGCTATGTGCACTCTGTCTGACTGGGTTTGATGGCGATAATGCAATTTTCAGAACAACTAAAGCGCACCAAGTCCATCTCAGTTATTCACACAGTATCAGATTAAATTAATTCGTTATTTCATTACGGCTTCTGTGTTGTTCGATTAACATACTGTATAACAAGCAAATGTAACTATTTATTGCATGTCAATGTTTTCACTTCATGTCAAAAGGTGAATTTCAGATAAACAGTACTTATTGCGGTTTGGCTGGATAAAATTTCAAAGAAAATAGATCAACGCCAACGAAACAATATTAAATTTTAATTAATCAATTGCTGCCCAATTTCACTGGCCTCTGTTTCTATGAGTTGCTTGGAATGGATAAATTGTAAAGAAATTGAATTGAATTGAAAATATTGGAAAAATCTAGCTTTTTATCTGAAAAATGAATTTCCTCTGATGACGTGCGTTGGCTTATGGTTCGCTCTGGCTGAACTAAATTTCAGTTTGACGTGTCCTTCCAAAGAAAATTTGTGATATAAGATTACGAGGGACTGTTCAAATTACTTGATATTTTTATGGTAGAAAGGCTATCATTATTTGAGTCCTCTGGTGTGAAAAACTCAATTTGGGAAAAAATGGCACTTGGTGCGATTTAGCAGAACCCCGACCAATTTAAATGCATAATGATGGCAACTTTTTCGTTTGTGAGAAGCTAGAGAAGAGAGGAGATAACTGTCCAAATATGTAAAAAGCACGCATGGTGTGAGAAATGATTATAATTTTGGTCAAAAAACATATTTCCACTACAAAATGAAATAAATTGTGATTTTGAGCTTTTATGTGTTGAATGAATTCATATCGATAATAATGTTGGAGGGGGTAGCAACACAATGTTTACGTATTCAATCATTATCTTATCCATCAGAATTCGTTCTCAATCATCAGATTCATCAGAATTTATATCAACAATAATACCTTTGTATGGAACGTGTACAAGTAATACTGTCTTCCTAATTGGTTACATACTTGGCCTGATTTGCTACTCACCACATAGTAACGCACTTGCGCTAGTGTCTATGTATGGCGAAATGCACCTAACGAATTATTTCTCAAAATTTCGAAAAAATATTTGGTACCGGTCGTACATAATGATAATGACTATCACGCCTACTAAATATTTTTTTCGAATAATGCTTCCATTTACGAGAAATTTGAAGTTAGATGCCTTTCCCCATACAAAATGAAAGGAGAAAACTGCTGCTGATCAACTGTGGACATGAGCAAAGCAGGTACCGTCAAACGGGGTGGCTTGCAACACTTTTCAACTTCAATCAACCAAAACCATGATCTAAACGTCATCTAAAAATCTAAATTTCTAAAAGAGCTTTTAATGGCCGGCCTTTTAATGCCTACAGAATGGGATGACCGAAGATTGCATCGAATTATTTTGTCATATCAAAAGTCATCAAAAAAGGTGATTTTTTTTTAAATGTCCTTCTGCGGGATGACTTGCAGCACTCAATGCGAATTTAATGTTTGCCAACAAAATGTCGATATTTTTTATTAGTCACACTTGTTATGTATTGTTATTCATGTATTTAAAGCATTCGAACCAGTACAAGAGCATTTTGAATACCTTTTTGTAAGAAAATAATTGAGCTTTTTTGTATGGGAAAAGGAGGGGTTAAATCATAAAGGTCCAATATCTTGACTGAACAATATTTTTAAAGAGTGTTTGCAGTTTATTGATGAATTAATACTCTTTTGATTATAAACCAGAATTAACACAAAAGCTTTTCCCTTTTATAATACACTAAATAGCTTGGAAATAAAGTTTACAATTTTATAAAAATGATTTTTATCAAAAAGTTGTTGCTACAATTTCGTAAAAAAATTCGTCATATTATCACTTATTAGTTATAGAAATACCATGTAGAGTATTACTTTTGTAAATAAAATCAATTCTATGTTTTCAGGTTACGATTTTGAACCTCCCTCAAGTATCAGTTTTCAAGACTTTAAAAGAATTATGTCGAGTGGGTGGCATCATTATGTTGATGAACTCAATCAACCTTAAAAAAAATTGAAAACATCATCACCATATTGAAATATTAGCTGGAAATCCAATCGATAGTTTTAATAATGATTCTTGGTATAACTTGATACAAGTAGAATAATCAACGGGCCAGTGATCAAACTCTTCGCGGGCCGACACGTTATGGGGGAGGAGGGTTTGGCATTTCTTACGCGCCATAGAAATTATTTTCAATTTTTATACAAAAAGCTTACCATGGAGGAAGGGAACCCTTAAGGGTCTTAAAATCGCCAATTTTTTTGGCATTACGTCCCCACTGGTACAAAGCGTGCTTCTTAACCTAGTGTTCTTATGAGCAGTAGTTATTAAGATGAAGATGCATCGAAGCCAAACCTCAAATTTTCAAGAGCTCAAATCTAGAGAACTAAACATCCGTTCAAGCTGAAAACTTAATCGATGTCGCTATGTCGCTATTTCATTCCGTATACTAGTTGATCGTATTCAATTGAGCCCAGAATGACAAATACACTAGTTGATACCCTAATAAACATAATTGCAGAAGGTTGTATCTGGATTTAAGCTCATTTTCATTACCCTTTCAGCTGTTGAATGTTAGGCATAGATCAGCACTCCCGTACAGTCACTTATATGCATGCGCCTTGTGCAGCAGCTCGCTCATTGTCATAGGTGGCTATGATGCGCTTAGTGGCTACCATCAAGATATTCAAAGCAGTATTGCATGTGCTTAACAAATCTACTTCAGATAGTTAAAGCACCAACTTTTTCAATTTTAATCATGATACAACCTTCTACAATATTGTTCGCTATGTTTGCTAAATGAGCTAAATTTTTCAGGAAGTTTTTCTCTAACCCTAAGGAATAATCCTGGGGGGTGCCCCGTGGAATCAAACAACTTTATTTTTCTTCCATACTGGGCTGGGCCAGTCTACTATCATATATGTTTGAGCGATGATACCAATCACGAGCAATAACGGTTTGACTGAATTGAATTCTTGACAAATTTTGAAAATTGATGTAACTTAAAAAATTGAGCAAAGTTGTAAATTTCGAGATTTAGAATTTTGCTGAAGGCAGTTCTTATGTAGCGCTTTTCTATTTTCAGATAAATCGTTTATAATTTTCCGTCAAAAAATTTATTTTGATAAATCCGTTATTACTTTTGAATTAGTAATTGGAAAAATCGTTCACAAATTTATGTTGATTCAAGTTATGTCTGACTCGGTGTGAAATTTTCATTCAAATCGGTCAATTAATAACAGAGATCTGGCCTACCCAAGTTGACCATTTTGTATGGAAAATCGAAAAAATTGCAAATGTTTTGTCCAACACTGTATATGCAGAAAATATACTTGTTCAGTGCGAAACCAACTGGTTTTCATTACTTTGAAATCATGAGATAATGAGCAACAATCATTAATGATACGTACAAATTTATAAGACGACCCACTTCGAGGTTTATCTTTAAGACTTCTTGGGGTAAGCGTTAGACGCAAAAATCATCCGACTTTCAAAAAACTTTCATGAATTCACAATGCTCAGAATTGTGAACAGGTCGATTCTTACCACCGAAGAAGACTCCTACATTGCTATTTACAACTCGAACATGTTCCCTCCGAATGTATCGTTTTTATCATTCCTAGAAACATCAACCGACAAGCAAGAATCTCATTTCCTTTTTCTCCGTTTCTTTCCAGGTCAGTTTGGTGGTTCAGGCTTGCCACTCTAGTGTCTGTTTTTATCATTCCAAGGAAAAATCGATACACTACGAGAAAACCGATGATAGTATGAAGAAACATTTCAAAAATCCAATTTCGCCATTTTTACAACTCTTCGTTTTTATTAAGCGTGTTTTATCGCAGCCCAGAACGTACAACGCCAGATCGCCTTTATAGTGTGCCAATACTCTGCTGTTGGGGTTTCCTCTTTCTTTATCTGGGGTATTCGAATTTTCTCCCATGACTGGTTCTGTTATGAACGTGTCGTAAAATAGGAGGTGTCAAAGACTGACACCGTGGGGAGATTGCTACATAAATTGTGAACAGAAGTCAATTATATATAGTATTAAACAAGGTATATCCAACTTTTCCGATTTTTCTTACAAAATGGATAACTTTAGAGATTTTTTGTATATTTAATTTATTTAAGGCGCGATATAACGCTGACGGAGCTGAAAGAATGTTTAGTACTTATATTAAATTAACTTCTTAAGTACCAAATTTAGTACGGGATGGAGCCAGAGATGGGCAGGCAGGGATTAGGTATCAGAGTTCTCTGCAGCTCATCCGGGGAGGTATATCGTGGTAGTTAGTTCATCGTATCATACTGCGAACCAATATCTTGTGGGTGGTGTACTGCTAGGTGGTTTAACGGGTTAGATCTGATTTATGTTTGGACAGATTCAAATAGATTGTTAAAGTTAATTGGATATATTGGATTATTTTCCAAGCACGAGCTCAAAACTATCCGTTTAGACGGTTTAATTAAAGTGATTTTTTTTTTTTGACAGATAATAATAATATACATAACTCATATGATGTGCCTAAATTTGGTTGAATGAAGCTCCACGGTGATAAAGTGTTCAATCTGTTGTTTCCTCAAGGGTGAACGATACCATCACCATTAAATAGCGTACTTATGAGGTTTTAAGCTGCTGGACATTTCACCAAATCCACAAAATAAAAGTGCTTCTCGAGTGATAAAAATCGCGGTAGAGGATCCGTTCGATTCAACACACGAATGCCTGAATGTGCTGCCTGTAGGTATCTATTATAGAGAGAACCTATACAGAAAGGTATATTTTTCAATGGGGATGCTCAGTTCCGGGAATTTGAAAAATTCACATGAAAATCATCGTATGAATTTGACCATCCCATTCAGCTTATATTTGACCTGAAAGTAGCGCTGTAAAATGGCATTCCGTGTTCGCTTTCTTTGCTGTGGAATACCACACGCTCATTCCACAGCAGCACTATCAATAGTTAGCATCTAAATCGAAATTTACATTCGCACTCACATCCAGACGATATCGACACTCTAGCCACGGTTTGGGATGATTCCATTTCCATGCAGTGAAACAATGGATATGTACTAATGAAAATCTGGTGCTGGTTCGTGCTTAAAATTTGCGCTTCGAATTTAAAAGCAAATCGCATGCAAGCACGATAGCCCACTGGCAGCATCTTAGTAGTAAAATGAGAATGCTCAAATTTTTGCACAAGGTTTGTCAAAACGTACGAAACAAGAAAACTTTGCAAATAGGAAAACTCTTCATATTCTTACAAACTCATAATAAATTTTGAGTCAATATATACATACTTCAATAAATCTCAATATTTTTTTAATATTTCAATGCTCGTTATTTGAATGGTAAAGATAACGAGCTGTTTAATTTTCTAACAGCTAACAACATACATATAGCAGTTATTACTGAAACCTATTTGAAACCTGGATCCAAACTCAAAAGAGATCCAAACTATTTTATTTATCGTACTGATCGCTCTGATGGGGCATGTGAGGGAGTTGCAATCATCATTCAAAGGCGTATAAAACACCAACTATTTTCGTCATTTGAAACTAAAGTTTTTGAAACTTCAGGTGTTTCTGTTGAAACTCAGCTTGGTAAATATACTTTTATAGCTGCATATTTGCTCTTTCAATGCTCTGGGCAGCACATCCCATGAAGCGATTCTCAATCCTATCAGCTCCACTTTCAAATATTTTCGAGCCAACTTAAATATATATGAACATATGTGGATATTAATCTCAATGGTAACATTTCTTTACATACAAAACTTGGTATTAACAAAACTCTTGAAACTTTAACCAATTCAATTGTTAAAGCCAGGGACATTGCAATTCCAAAATGTGAATTTGAATCCGTGATTATAGACAATGATCTTAAAACCTTGATCCGTTTCAAAAACGTGAGAAGAAGTCAATTTTAAAGCATTCGCGATCCTGCTATGGAAAGAAATTATACAGCAGGATCTTCAGAAAGAAATTAAAAAACGATTTTCACTTTTAAGAAACAAACATTTTGAAAACAAAGTATTTTAATTAGACCCTGCCCCTAAGCCCTTTGGGAATTATCTAAAATAAATAAAAAAAAAAACTCAGAAGCCAATACCGGCATTGAAACAGGAAAACAAATTATTACTAACTAATTGCGAAAAAGCTCAAAAACTTGCTATGCAGTTTGAGAGCGCGCACAATTTTAATTTAGGACTTACTAGTTCAATAGAAAATAAAGTTACTCAGGATTTCGAAAACATTCTCAATCAAGAGAACGTTTTCGAAAATTCATGGGAGACTGATTTGGAAGAAGTGAGAACTATAATTAAAAAGTTCAAACATATGAAAACTCCTGGCGATGATGGAATTTTCTACATCCTCATCAAGAAACTTCCAGAAAGTAGTTTATCATTTGTTGATGTGTATAACAAATGTTTTCAGTTGGCATATTTTCCTGAAAAATGAAAAAACGCAAATGGTTGTACCAATTTGAAAAGCAGACAAAAATCCTGCAGAAGCTTCTAGCTATCGTCCAATCAGTTTGCTTTTCTCCATCAGTAAACTTTTTGAAAAAGTAATTTTGAACACACATCAATGAAAATTAAATTTTTGCCAATGAACAGTTCGGATTCCGCCATGGACATTCGACCACTCATCAACTTTTACGTGTAACAAATTTGATCCGTTCCAACAAATCTGAAGGTTATTCTACTGGTCTTGCTCTTCTAGACATAGAAGAAGCGTTAAACAGTATTTGGCATAAAGGCTTTTTTTTTTTACTTATTCGATTATTTGATAGGCTCAAGGCATAAAGGCTTGATTTTACAACAATTTTACAACATACATTGTTAGAATAATTCAAAGTTATCTGTCAAACCGTCACTTCAGGATAATTATCAGAACTCCACTGCCGTGAATCGCAAGTCAGTCCCATCTGCATTTTCGTCAAAATTGAGTTGAGTTCAGTTTTCAACACATCTTTCAATGCTCTTTCAGCTGCACTGATGAGATAATATAATTGGTTCGGAAAAATTAGGAAAAAACAGCAAGTCAAATTGTCCCATAATGAAAAGTAATCGCATATCAGTCCCACTACAGATTTTCGCACCGTGTAACACAAAACCGAACCGTGTTTCGATCAACTTTATATTTTTCCCGGAAATATATCGTAGTGATAACCAGATTGTGAAAGCTTCATACAGATTTGAACATGTTCCAATCCTCTGGAATTTTTTGAATATTCGTATGGAAAACGAGTTTGGAAACTTCACAGCCCATTTTCTCAATGCCTACTTTTTACAGATGGGACTGACTTGCGATTCACGGCAGTCCAGGTCTGAAAGACTTCTTGTAAGAGCTGATGTTTCTCAAGGCAGCATTTTGAGACCAATATTGCACAATATTTTCACATATGATTTACTTGAGTTACCTCAGAGATGTCAAAAATCCTTATTTGCGGATTACACAGGCCTCTCCACCAAACGACGAAGTCTGCGTGTCATCTGTAGTCGATTTCAAAAAAGTTTGGATACTTTTGCTTCATACTTGCAAAAATGGAAGATTTCTCCTAATGCTTCCAAAACTCAACTAATAATATTTCCACATAAACCAAAAGCTCTTTATTTGAAACCTTCAAGCAGACATGTTGTCACGATGAGAGGGGTTCTAATAAATTGGAAAGATGAAGTATCTAGGGCTCATGCTAGATAAAAATTTAACTTTCGAAAATCACATGGAAAGTTCAAGTCAAATGTAACAAAAATGTAAAATGTCTTTATCCCCTTATTAATAGAAAATCAAAAATTTGTCTTAAGAACAAGCTTTTGATATTCAAACAAATTTTCAGGCCAGCCATTCTGTATGCTGTACCAATATGGACTAGCTGTTGTAATACCAGGAAGAAAGCTCTGTAGAGAATTCAAAATAAAATTTCGAAAATGATTTTGATGCTCCCTCCCTGGTATAGTACCAATGAGTTACATAGAATATCCAATGTTGAAACATTGGAACAAATGTCAAATAAATTTATTAATAATTTGAGACAATAATCGTTGCAACCTTCTATTGTCACGATCATTGCGATCTATATTTTGGGGTAGGCGTACCAATTATGGATTACCGCGTTTCTAAAACGTAAGACTTGTTGGTGTTAATTACTAGTTTAAAGCCTTGCGAATCTGTTGATTTAAACAGTTTTAGTACTAAATTGACTTTAAGCTTCTAAAAATTGATTTTAAAAAGCGTTGTATTTGTACCAATTATGGTCATAGCTTTCCTAGCATTCGTCATAAAAGTGTATCAATTATGGACTATCGAATATTTGCACGAAATGAACTCAAACGCCATCCAGAGCGAATGATAATGCAACTCTAATATGTAATAAAGTGATTGACCGCAAAGCAATCCGATGCTTGTGAAAAAAGTTATTCAATGAAAACCGATTGGCAAGTTGACCCTATATTTTTTATAAGATTCAATGGGCGACCTCTTGCGATTTTTCTTTGCAAATGTAAGTTTTCCAATAGTAAATTCCATACAAACTTGGAACAGCTGGCGCTAAAATATAGTTTCACCGAGCGAGCTGAAATTTTGCACAGTTGTTATGGTACCCAAATGCAATCCAAAAAGTGGACTGGAGAATCTAAATTTTGTCCTACACTAGCTGAAGGTGTCTGGATTCTATTCTTAGTCGGTCCAGGATCTTTTCGTAATGGAAAATTGCTTGACTATCCTAGGCACATCATAGTTCCTGCCACACGATATACGAATGCGAAAATGGCAACTTTGACAAATAAAACTCTCAAATAATAACTGTGGAAGTGGTCTTAGAACACTAAGCTGATGAGCAGGATCAGTCCCATTGGGACTTAACGCCAAAGAGAAGAAGATGTTTGTGACAAAGTTTCATAATGGAAATATTTTTTAACAAAAAAAATTTCCCAAGAAAACTTTTGGTCGATTTTTTAAATTCTGTTTTTTTTTTTGTAATATACAGTCGACTCTCCACATCTCATGTTCTATATCTCGATATCTCTCCCTATGTCGATGATTTCTTCGGTCCCTTCATTCTGCATACATTTTCACTCTCCGTATCTCGATATCCTCTATATCTCGACATCTCCCTATCTCGATGTGTTCTTGGATGATTTTCGTTCCCGTTTTTCTCTCCGTATGTCGATATTCCCATTATCAAAGGTTACTATACCCGAATTATATGATTCAAAACAGTTCGGGAGCACGAAGTGACGTCTGCTTGTTTATTATTTTCCTGGTAACGGAGTGGTTTTTAATCTAGTATTCATTAAGGCTAAGTAGCCCGTCATTCGTTTTGGCAACAATGATGACTTTTCAGCTTGGATTTCAAAGTGATAAAACTCAGCCTTGATAGTTTATATTGACTTGAAAAAGTATCAATGTACGCGCTAACATGTATAAAGTATGCTGATACTTTTTCAGGTGTGTCAGTGCGAAACCAACTGATTTTCTTTGATTCGAAATCGTGAGATGAATTAGCAACAATCATCAACGACGCATACAAATTTCAATGACGGCCTACTTCGCCTTAAAAATGCGTTCTTTGTCTCGATATCTCCCTATCTCGATGGTCCCTTCAATATCGAGATGTGGTGAGGCGACTGTAACTACGTTCTGATGATACGATAAGAATCATGAAATTATTTTAAACCATAATGATTATGATGATCACTAGTCTTGAAGTAGTTATTTATAAATTATATCAAGTTTATTGCAAAAAAATAAATAAATAAAAAATAGGTCATTTCTATTAGTTATTCGTGATTCTTTATCAAAAAAACAAAGTAAGTGGAGATATATATGGCCTATACTCTCGAAAACGTATTGTTCTTGATGGAGAATCACGAATCACTAATGAAAATGCCCTATTTAATAATTTAATTGATAATATTTTGCATTGAACTTGATATAATTTAAAAATAGCTACTTTTAAAGAAGTGTTCATGATAATCATTATGGTTTAGAACTGAGACGAGACTCGCGGAGACGGTCTTATTTTTCTGCGGTTGCTTAGTTTTTTCTTATTCCATTCAGTGTGTACATCATTCTTGCGCAAGCCGTTCAAGCTCTCACATGACCATCTCAGCAAAAAAAAACTATTGCGTTTGTATCACACCGAAGCATAAATGGCATTTTGAGTGTAATTCCATGCCAGCAAACGTAGCAGACATTATTAATAACTAATCTTGTGTTTATATTTATCAGCATCTTCGGAAAAACTATTCCGCTGGCTGAGGTTTTTAATAATAGTTTGTTTTGAATGCATTACTTTTCATTCTTTCAGCCATAGAAACGACGGGCTGCATTTGACGTTTCGTCAAAGCGGAATCTGGGCTGCATATGACGTTGATATTTTCCTCTCACGTTTAGAATAGTTTCATGACGCATATTGTTTCATCAGAACGTATATTTTTTTGAGCATAAAAGAAAACATTTTGAAAACCGACCAAAAGCTGTTCTTCGAAAAACTTTTTTAATAGAAATTTCTCCTTCAAGAAACTTTGTCTCAAACATCTGTTTCCTATCATTCTGTGGTGAAATTTTAAAAATATTAAATTTAAGGTTTTTGTGTAATTTAAAATTTAAGTTTTATTATGACATACCGAAAACATGTGCAAAATTAACTACAAATCAAAGATGGTCGAGTTCTGTGACTGACCGATTTGACATAGAAATCGTCAAGCATACTCCATAAATTTAAAAAAAAAGTGTAGTCTCTTAAAACTTCCAAAACTCAACTTATGATATCCGCACATGAACCAAAAGCTCTTTATTTGAATCTTTTGAAAGTAGACATGTTGTCACGATGAGAGGGATTTCAAAAAATTGATCAGATGAAGTTAAGTATCTAAAGCTCATGCTAGATAAAAACAAAATTCTTTCAAAAATAACATCAAGGTGAATGTAACGAGTGAATTATAGAGTATATAATGTATAGCGATGAAAAAATGCATTTTGGTCTTGCTTACGAAGATTTTGCAAACATGGGCAGTGGAGCATTACTGTATGTAATTTTTAAGTAGTCTAAACATTATCAATTTGTATTCACACTTATCTGTTTAGTAACCCAAGAATCAATTAAAAATTGAAAACTGCAATAAACTACAACCAATTAGGTCATCATGTTAATCACTGCCTAGATGTTAACACAGTTTCCTCAATCAAACCCTGAATGGTTTCACATTTTTTACCTGAGGCTTAATTTTAGCAAGCCGAAAAGTAATCTGATCGAAAGCATTGCTATAACATCGTTCAGCCCACCCACACCTTTCAGAAAGGATCCACATAATATGCTCATCGACAGTTGAGAGCATCCCTCTCTGGATCCCGAAGAATATCTTCGTTTTATAAGTGTAGCAATGGTAAGGATTAGACTGATCCAGTAATTGATCGATATAAATCTTTGAAATTTTATATCTCGTGATCTTTGTAGTTAGAACTAAAATGTATTTTAAACACTGAATCGAAAAAGAAATAAACCCTTTTCGTAACGCTTTTTTTATGAATAGTTTCATATTTTTGTATGAACTGTAACAGTTTAACCTACCCCTACGTTATTTGTAGACGGTGCCTCATGAAATACTCTTCGGAAATAATTTTAAATTTTGAATAAGTCTCTAAAGCCGTCCACCGTTTGTTGCATGGAATTTGATTTTTATTTTTGATTGTTCACGTGTTAGTCTAGTGTGGAGTGCAAATTAAAGCTACATACCATCTTAACCTCTGGGAAGCAAAAAACTCTCCCCTGCACAAGTTTCGTTAGCTACAGTTTCAATTCCGTTTTAGTCGACCTTCGGTTCAATCGCTTTTCCTTGTAAGAAAATTTAAATCGCAAAATTTAAAGGCTATGCGTGACTTTGGCGTTATTAAGGGGAAAAGTATGGAGTCTCGTAAAAATGGTTGATTTGAATGATAAGAAAATCAAATAAGCAATTTGATGATACAAGAATCGAATAATAAATTGTTTATCATATACATGTCCACTACGGCCTACAAAGCAAGTAGCTGTATAATAAGCGACTCTTTAAGAGACCTCCAATTTAAGGTAGAGACTTACTGCTTTTTGAAACCAGTATTATTTCAATTAATGGAACATTTACGCTAGTCAAGATACACTTCTCATATAGAATTCAATTTAAATGAATGCTGAAGACTCAACTGAACTTCATGATGACTTCTGTGGTATTATCGGTAACCCAAACGCAAAGGAAAAGAAAATTATCATCCTGCACGGTTGAAGAAGCAAAGCGGATTTTTCTTGCATCAGTGATGATTAAAACTTTCACCGTTTTCCTTGTGGGTAGAAGAATGAATATGATACCTAAGCTGTTGATGATAATTCAAGAAAAATGCACGAATAATGAGCAGTTTTACCTTTCATATCAATTGTTCAATGAGCTTAACAGTATTTTTTTTACCTAGGTTTGTTATATTGACAAACATGCTCACAGTTATATAGAATAGGGAGAATGGGGTAATCGTCCATTATTTCATACCTGTATCCTACAAATGTTTTACTCATGACCATGCCTTGAAGTACAATAAACTCTGTTACTTATTTTTGGTGTTTTTTCGTTACTCGTACATATCCTTGATAATAAGAAGATCGAAATGAACGTCGCGACGAACTAATAGTTTGTCTTCAAATGTGATGACTAATGGAGCTTCAATTAAATTATGGAATTAGTTTTAGTTTATTCAATCGTACCTTAATGAAAATTCTTATTTAAAAAAAAACGAACCCCTAATAATATGCACTATTTTCAGCCAACTACATCACATAAGCAGCATTTCTAGAATTAACAATGTACCAGGCTCATAAAAAAAGGAAATAACGAAATTTTTTTTTCTAACTGTTCGAACACCGAGTTTTAACACCAGATATAAATCTGCCAACGTTAAATGTTAACGTGTTTAACTTATTGAATGTTTAACATTTTGGAATCCTAATATGGCCGACTTGTACCCCTCCTCACGTTTTCAAAGGCACCTAGCTAGAGAAATAGTTAACAAACGTTGCTGGTCTTGCTGATCAATGATCAATCAATAATAAAAATCCGTTAAGAAAGGTCCAATTTGAAACTCCAAAAATGTGCAAAATCTTATAATATGTACTTCATTTCTGAAACTTCCAAGAGCACAAATCAAGGGAACCAAAACAATCTGAAAATATTATCGATTGGCTACTGGCTGGTGATGCTCAATCGATCAAATTTTTATCTTGATTCGTTATTTGGCACTCTAGACTCGTGCTCTTAAAAATTTGAGGTGTGCCTTGGATTCATCATCATCTTAGAGGAGAACGACAGATAATTCAACCAAAATATTGGAAAACTGTTATTAAATTTAAATTCTTTCACGTCCAGCCTACAGAAAAATGAAGGTAAACGTAAATAGAAACAATGTAAAAAGCTATCGAAGACCTTCTTTTCTTAGATGTCTGACATCAAATAGCCGACGAAGATACTTTTTTTTTCGTCTTCCACACCATAAGATAGAACAGAAAGTACACCGATTGAAGGAACGGCAAGGTGCCCGGTGAAAGTCACAAACCCTCCGGCGAAATTAGATGTTTGTTCAAATAAAATTATCTAAAATGAGCATCTTTCGGAAGGGAACCTTTTGCAACACGGTGTGGGAAAATTGCCACATCGTCAAACAATCTCCGTGCTGCATCTCTTTGGAAATGAAAATACTCAACTCTCCTGAACAGGAAGGAAGACGTCTCAAATGAGAAGCTCCGAGTGCCTTCGAATAATGAAATTTTCAATAAAGAGTAAATGCCTAAAATATCCTGCCTGGTCTGCTACTTCCCATAAATACAAAACGCTCCTGCTGCCGTATTGCACCAAGACCGGCTACAAGCAAGACGTGAGTTAACAACTTTCCGCGAAAATGTTTAGGAAAGACAAATAATAAAATTATGATTTTAATTAGGGGACATCCACAGAATTTTAACTACCATTGTATTGGAGAGGAGTTCCTTACCTAACAACGTTTGAAGTAAGTGAAAAAGTTTTTTACTTGGCAGTTTGTTGGAGTTTATTGTTCTCACAATGGACCTGTTGCGAAGTGCCGTGGAAATATATCCCATTTAATACAATCATTGTGTGAAAATAGGTTGACAAAAGCGTGGCAAAGTATAACCATGATGAAGGTTTGTGGGTTTAGTTCTTGGTACGACCTGGGTGAGGGTGATATTCAACATACATTTACAATGAACCATTGCACCACAATATATGAAGATCTAGCCAGAAATGTATTATTGCATTTGGTCTTCTATAGTGTTCAGAAGAAATATCGATAGAAAGCTCTAGTCAAGAAATTGATGGACCCCTCGTTAGTTTTAATCAAAACCGTTTTTGAGGAGCTCTCGAATATTGGCAATTGTTAGCTCACTAAATGCTACAACTTAGAATTGTTTTCGATGACATCTTGACAATTACAAAAAATTGTGAAAGAAGTCGATGGCGTGAACCCCGTAATTGCTCATGCTTTTGACTTTTCTTGTACTGTAATAAGAAAATAACAATGCTGGTGCTTTTAAGCCACAGGAAAAAGTGAACACTCCATAAATCGATAATATATTTCTCAATATTAAGTTGTAGAATTTCAAACAGTTGGTTTTCATGGCTACCTAGAAGGGCTTTAGGACATTTTGTCGAAAGACGTTTGATCGAACATCGTTTAGTCTAATGGCATTTGGTCGAAAATACATTGGGTCGAACGGCTGTAGAAAGATTGATAATTAAGGGAATGTTCATAGAGCACTTAACATATGTTGAAATATAAGCAGGTTCCAAAGAAATTATCATTCTAACAGCACGGCATGCAAGAGTAGATTAAACAGTGTGAGATATAGAATCCACTGCGTTGAAGTATGGCAATAGGATTGATCACAGCAATCGGATTTCTGAGTGAAGAGCAACTGTCACCTGCAAACTTGCATTCATTCTGCGTAAAATTCTGACTCATTTGTGGATTGGAATTTGTCTGGGTAAGTTGTGCGTGGATGCTTCTTCTCCCATCGATAATCAAAAACTCCACAAACAGCAAAATATAAAAATGTATAACATTTAGCTAAACTCATTATTATTTATAACAGCCTATGTTTGAAAGAAGGCAAAATTTATTATTGAAGCAATAGCAGATAGGACGCCAAAAAATATTTCAACATAATAAAACGAAAGGACATCAAAATAGCGTTCAGAGTCATCGATAGACTGCAGTAATCAATCTCTTTTCGCCAATAACTTGAACAGATCAATGCTATCGATTACCTCCAAAAAACAATAAAATATCTAAAAAATATAGCTCCAAGGAACGAACAGCCTATGTATAAAATAAGGTGAAATTTATTTAAGTTTTAAATCAACAGTTGTTATGCCTACAACAATGGTTACTTCATGTTTCGAAAGAACATCAAATGTTTGAAAGAATGGTAAATTGTTGCTAAATATATCAAAAGTTTTAATGCACAAATTTATTCCTATTGCCCAACTCAAAGCATTAACTTATATTTGAAGGGAGGGTAATTTCTGGATAAATAGTTAAATATTAGTGGCAATTACTTTCCTAATACCAGCACCACCTTAAAAATCTTGAAGTTTAATGCCCATATGATATGATATCAATTCTAGTATATAGGAAAATTGTAAACATATATACAATTTCACACCACACAAGAATATAAGTGACAGAAAAAAAATGCCATTTGAACATGACCTAGGAAAATCCGGAACATCTCCGCTGCTCGGTGGTCAATATGCATGGCCGAGCAAGTTCTGAAACAAGACCAAATTTGCATTCGACTACTACCGGATGAATTTAATTTCATCTTTTTTTTTTATATAGTAATGATCATTTGAAATTGGGCCTAATTTTGCCTATCTCAATCATTTTGCTTATTCCCTGTATCTTGTGGATAGCGTGACGTGAGACGAGTCCAATAAGTTGACAAAAAATAACTTCTCGATACTTTTTCAAAACGACGTAAGTCACTTTCATACGGTTTTGAGGAAATTAATTGAGAAGAATCGAAACCTGTCTTCTAAAACTGTTTAAAATTGAATCACCTTTTTTACATTTTTTCGCCGTGTACATCGCTAAAGTTCTACATACAATCAACTCGCGTTCAAAAACTAGGTAGTTTTTATTATTTCTTTTTTGTACCAGTGTAAAAGCGACTCAAGTAGTGTTTTGTTTCGATGTGGTTAAGTCACTTTATCTCTCCATACAACGGAACGGTGAAAGTAGCGGTTAGGTTGCGAAAGTTAAAAATCTTACTTACGCCGTTTTGTAAATCCAGAAAATAAACGTTCTAAAAGTGAAAAATTGAGTTGGTTTAGAGTGGAACGTGTATAACGTAGGATCGATAAAGTAAGTTTGTTTACTTTTTTGACTTGAGCCTGTCGAATAAGTTTTCGAGGTTTGCTTCCATTTAAAAATAGCTTGTTGCGATTCATCTAATTCGCAGAATAAGGATGAATGAGCAAAATGACATCAAATTACGTAAAAAACGCAAGGAGTCAGAAGATTTTGTAGAAAGTCGCGGTGATCAACTGGAACGAATCGCACAATTATCCATTGAGGCTTGCTGAATCCAACGGATGTTGAATCAGAACTAGTTTTCCGGATGTTTTTTTTTTAAAACAAATTTTCCGGATAGTTTTTTAAACTAGACATGTGAAAGGTTGGTTTGTAACTAGTACGAGGGTGACTTATTTCACATGTACAATTTTCAAATAATAACATATTCCATAAAAAATTCATTTTAAATTTGATAATGACGATTTCGACTGGATCTTGAATGTTACTCTAGGATGGCTTGTCAGTCTGGTAATCGAAAAACGATGTTTTTTACGTTCCCTGTGTGGGGCCTTCCTTAACCGAGTGGTTTGAGTCCGTGGCTACAAAGCAAAGCTATGCTGAAGGTGCCTGGGTTCGATTCCCGGTCAGTCCAGGATTTTTCGTAATGGAAATTTCCTTGCCTTCCGTGAGCATAAAGTATCATCGTACCTGCCACATAATGACAAGAAGAAAAAAAAAATAACGTTGCCTACGTTTTGGCCGATGAGTTTTGACCTTTTCAATGTGCGCTAAAGCATTTATTAACATACATCATACAATACGTGAATATAATACATAATACAGCAAAACTCACTAAGTCTGTCACTAAAAGATTGTCGTCTGATTGGCGACGTAGAGCGCTTAATCATGCCTTCCTGTTATAATTAGGCTGTTAAGTTTGTTGGGTGTTTAAATAAATTCTTAAACTTACATTTGACTTTTGACTCAAGAACGGATTTTCTATATACAACATCTTTTTCAAAATGGTAAGTCATGTTTTATGTTTTTATGGTGCATTATGTATGATAATACATACTATTAAAAAAATGAGGGTTACACGTCATGTAAACTTCATTTATGTAATGTAAACATGAAGTCATGTAAATTTCAGTATGAAATCATGTAAAAATGTGTTATAGAGGGATTAGGGGCACAATGGACACATTAAGCAAATGCTTATCTGCAGACTATAAAATGGCAATATTTTCCAGTTACCCTCGGCTGGTTCCCAAGTTCGTAATCAGTACGAAATGCTGCATCCCTTCATGGTGAGAAAAATCATGTCAAATGTCTGAAAAACGGGCTAGAAAATTGGATCAAAATCAAGACCGGTAAAAAAGTATCGGGGCAAAATGAACACTTTCGTGGAATTAAGTAAAAATTGTATTATTAATGGGTGTCAAACGTTTTAATAGGTTAAAGAGATCTCCCTCTATCACTTCAGCAAGAAAAAAAGTTATCTACACAGCTAAAAATATGTTGTAAATTTAAGTTTATTTTCATGCACATATATGGAGCATCGAAATAAACCTAAATTTCAACGACCAATCCATTATTTTTCAATCGAATTCACTTTAAATTTACCGACAATGTAATATTCAAGCATTTTTAGTTGAAAATTGAATGTATATTCGTTTAAATTTACATGATGCTGTAACAACACACGAATTTGATTTATTTTTACAGTAGACTTCAGTTTACACTACATTGTAATTTATTTATTTTTTTCTGTGTAGGTAAGTTACTTTGCTCAAAAATTAGATTCTTCCACCGCCTTGCTTACAATCCAATTTGAAGCTAAGAAAATAACATAGTAAAACTTCATAATATAGTTAAATACACTTTTAAGTATACCGACAAACAGTTCACACACAATACATTGTATACGGGAAATAAGTGTCCTTTGCACTGCTCACAAAGTTGAGATCCATGAAAATTTATCGACGTTCCTTGCATTTAAGCCAATAGTTTATGAATCGATAAGCACACTGTTTTGTTTTTGCAAGTTGTTTGAAAGTTTTTATTGTATCTTTTTGTTTTTATGTGTAACTTTTTGAGGGAGTCTACTCAGGAGGCATTCATGCTGTTTATCACAGAAATATCTTGGCTACTCTAAAAAAAGGATTTAACGATTTTTTTTAAATAAAAATGGGCCGAAAAAGACACTATAACAAAGATTGAGATCGTACGTTGACCGTACCGGTAGTTTACAGATAAAGGTGCTCGGTGTAAGTTTGAATAGCTCGTAATTACAGAATGAGAAAAAAAAGGCTGCTACGAAACTTAGAGCCACAAATAACTATCCGAATTTTAATCAACGCGGTTTCCATTTTCATGGTATCAATTAGCACACAGATGAGAGGTTTTCTGTTCACATCTATTCATGTTTAGTATTCATTCATTTTCCATGCAATTTGTTCTCCCTGGGCAACTAACGAACCATTGATCGGGAAAACGACCCTCGTATGCTCCAATTCACAATATTTCACTGGCTTCAGTTGGGCAGTTGAAATTGTGCAAGTGACAAACCATTCAGCCATATAGTTGAAGTGCCTCGCCTCGGGAAACGGGAAAAACCGGAAGCAGATTCATAATCCTTCGAAATTTCCGGAAATCCAAACGCAGACAACATGTGGTAGAGGATTAAATTAAATGAAAAACTAATTGATTGTAAAACTCACTCCCCTGGATGCCGTTGATGGACGCTTTGATGCTGGTTTGGTAATGATGGTGATGATGATGATGATTGTGGGCACTAACTACTGATGTTGGCTGACTGATGGTACATGCTTCCATGAACTGCGTCGTCATTACACTTGTGGGATTATTCACGTAATATGAAACACAGCGCGGCAGTATACACTTACACATACTATACAGCCACTGCACAAGTGTTGGAGTTTCGTGTTGGAAGTTTAATGAATTTTTGGTTTTCATCTTGCCTGAGCCTCCATCGCACAGCTTTCCATGGAACGGATTATCTCTTTTGATGTGGAAGTTGATTCAATTTTCTCTTCATGCGCTTTGTTCAAATATGAGTGTTTAAGAATAATAGTGGCGAATTACGATTACGTCCTCGTTGTATAATCAGTGATGCTGTTGCTGTGCAGTAAAGAATACATTTACATTCGGCATATGCTGTTTGAATTTATAAACAATGTGTATATTAATTTAGATATTATCGTGATTATGCCAACCACGAGTACAGTAGGGTGCGGCTTATTTTTCGAAAATTCTCATAATCGAAAGTTCGTCTGCTCTTCTGAATTCAAATTACATAAATAGAGAAACCTCAAAATTTCAGCTATAATATTAAGATTTATAGGGGGTGAACCAAAATATTAGGATTTAGAGGGGCTAACCCAGTATCCAGAATGTGGCCTAAGCTGGAAGGATTCGCTGAGCAGGGCATGTTGCAAGAACGCCGTATAACAGCCCTGTAAAGATGGTGTTCGCTTCGAATCCGGTAGGAGCAAGAAGGCGAGGAGCAAAGCGAGCTAGGTGAATTGACCAGGTGCACCAGAACCTGGAGAGCGCGGTTGGAAGTTGAGGATGGAGAGAGGCGGCCATGATCCGAGTGAATTGGCGATATATTTTTGGCGAGGTTTTGTCCAATTGATTGATATAGAACCAAATAAACAAATAAATATAATATGGGAGCGCAAGCTACTTAAAGGTGGATTTTTTAGTTATAAAACATCATTTTCAGTAAAGTTTTGGCTCAAACTATCTCTGTTTGTGTGATAAGAATTCAGAAGAGCACACGAATTTTCAGTTTTGAGAACTTTCAAAAAGTCAGACGCACCCTAGAGTACAGCCATGATGAAACCATTGATGTTTACCTTGAGTTTTCGACTCGTGATTTAATCTTAAAAAGTGTTGATTTTAGATATCGGTTTGATGTTTTGTCAGAATGTAACATTCAATGGCTACTACTTTGGCTTATTAAGCAGAAGATCATGAGTTGAATCCCGGCCTTATCTACCTAACCAATCAGTTCTATTCACAACTTACAAGTACAATTGATATTGGTACGTTTCCAATTAACAAAATCAATTTGATCATAGAGGTGAAAAATCGTTAGTCCCGAGCTAAACGCTTCCGTTTCCGGGGTAAATTATTTTAGGTGAAGATGCATCGAAGCCAAACATCGAATTTTCAAGAGCAAAAATCCAGAGAACCAGACAACTGTTTGAGCTGAAAATCAAACTCATTGGTCACTCGTTGTTTGTGACCAATTGATCAAATTTTCTGCTCGAACGGTTGTCAGGTTCGCTAGGTGTGTGCTCTTGAAAACTCGAAGTTTGGCGTTTATGCATCTTCACCATAAGATGAGTAAATATTGTTGTGCGACACATGAAACAAAATGATTTTAGAAACTTTTGCATCGCATGCAACATTTGCAACTTTTTGCCTTTGCATACAAAATGGTCAACTTTGGTATGACATATCCCAGTTATTTACAAACCGCTTTGAGTGAAATTCTTACAGCACGTCAGGTATAACTTGAATTCAAACACATATTTTTGAGCTATTTTTATAATCACGAGTTCAAAAGCAATAATGGTTTGACTAAAGTGATTTTTTGACAAATTTCAATAATTTACGTAATTCAAAAAGTTGAAAGAATTCAGCAAAGTTGTATATTTAGACTATATAAACAAGTTTGACCAACACAGTTTTTGTGTGGGGCTATCCTATTTTCAGATAAATCGTTTATACTTTTTCAACAAAAATTTCACTTTAGTCAAACCGTTATTGCGTTTGAGCTCGTGATTAGAATAAGTGCGCAAAAATATATGTTTAAATTCAAGTTCTATCTGACGTGCTGTAAGAATTGATGGCACCCATTGACCTCTATAAAAATTCTGAACACAGACCTCGACAGGTATTTTTACGATGAAGAATATTGCCCCAGAACGCAAAACAATCCGACACTTACGAAAAAAGTTATTCAATGAAAACCTATTGGCAAGGCGACGTTGATTAGCACGTAAAGAAATAACACTAATTACAAAATCGGGCAAAATTTCAGAATAGTTCATGCTTAATAACTTATTTCACAAGCATCGGATTGCTTTGCGGTCTTCAACAATGTTGTTCATCGTAAAAACATCTATCGTGATTTGCGTTCAGAATTTTTATTGAGATTAATGGGCGACCTCTGGTGAATTTTCTTTGCAAAAGTAAGTTTTCCCATAGTAAATCCCATGCAAACTTTGAACGGCTGGCGCTAAAATATAGTTTCACCGATCGACCTGAAATTTTGCACAGTTGTTATAGGACCAAAATGCAATCCAAAAAAAGGACTGGAACAAGAATCTAAATTTTTCATATAACCGTGTCCCAGGCTAATGTACACTCCCGTGCAAAAGTTTGGGTTCACCCCCTCAAAAACATACAAAAGTGTTCTGTCCATATCTTTGTGATTACACGTCAAATTGATTTTTTTTAAGCCGCATTCGAAAGGCAAAGAGTTATTCTTACTTCGTATGTATTTTTCCAAAACGATTTTTTTTTTAATTTTATACACTAAATTTTTACATAAAGTTGTGACATTTTTCAAAAAACACAATGAAAAAACATAGCTTATTTCCTCAGCTTTGGATCGACCAAAATTTTAAATCAAAGTGTCATTAGAATCGTAATCTCATATTCTTTGAAGAGACCCCAGGGAATTTTTGCGGTAAAATCTTAAAAGTATTAAAAATCAATGAAACAGTCAGTCAAGTCATCGTGCAAAAGTTTGGGTTCACCCGTCAGTATGGTGTATCGTGCAAAATTTTGGGTTCACCTGAACTTTTTTAAAACACGAAAAATCTGTGAAATCTCAAACCAATCATGTACGTGCCATTATTTGCGTTTGAAAAAGCTATGAATTACTAGAATCGGTTAAAAAATGGCAGAGATATTGGCAAAAAATTATTTGCGTGCGGCTCAAGTGAACCCAAACTTTTGCACGATTTGCAACATACTGAGGGGTGAACCCAAACTTTTGCACGATGACTTGAATGACTATTTCATTGAATTTGAACAGTTTTCAGATTTTTCCGCAGAGAATAACTAAGTAAGAATAACTCTTTGCCTTTCGAATGCGGCTAAGAGAGTTTCAATTGGACGCGTAATCACAGAGGCATGGACAAAACAGTTTTGTATATTTTTTAGGGGGTGGACCCAAACTTTTGCACGGGAGTGTATATTCAATTTTAAATGGCTTTACATACAGTTATTCCGTTTGTTTCAGCAAATATCTATTTTTTCGCTTTCTTTACCATATCAATTTCGGTTTATGATGAATATATCTTAAAGCGTTGATTTTTTATCAATACTTTGTATGAAACACTTTCAGAACTATCAATTTTTCACATTTTTTACAAAGAATTTTTTTTCATGATTTTTTTTTTTTCATTTTTGCTGAAGTTATGGACGATTTTAGTTTAAAAACATATTATTTTCAAAATTTCGTCAATCTTTTCAAACAAAAACCGCCCTTACAGTTTTTTCACCATAAACAGAGAAAAAAAATCTTTCTAATGGTGACACAAGATTGAGAATCCGTTTGCGCCTTTCAGAGATATCAGCATTTGAGAACAACCATTTTTTCGAAGAAAATCTCTGATAACTCTGTAACCATGAGAGAAAGAATAGTAATTTTTCATCATAAAGTTGCGCAATCAATAGTTCCAAAAGTTTTTGTAACAAAGTGTTTGCGAGAAATTATTGTATAAAAAGTTATCAAGTTATCTTGACTGTTTTTCAGTACCATCCTATCTTGATTGTTAAAAAAATCATAACTCGCGAGCCATAAGAGATAGAAATTGGGGTTGTTCAGCAAAGTTGCGCCAAATTGGTTGTTTTAAAACATTGTACAACATTGTGTAGGCCTAAATGCGTCAGCAAAAATGTTTATATGCTGATCTCGTAAACCATGTGAGCCACCCTAATTTTACATCACTAAAAATATGTCTGAAAAATATGGAGAAACTTTGCCGAAGACACCATATATCTTAAATTGACAGTTTAGGCGCAATCGTTTTTATCTCTCTAAATATGGCTTTGGGACCAATGTGCAATGGGGCATAAATAGGTAACACACTATACATTTCAGCCACGGAATATCTTCTTCTTCTTTCTGGCGTTACGTCCCAACTGGGACAAAGCCTGCTTCTCAGATTAGTGTTCTTATGAGCACTTCCACAGTTTTTAACTGAGAGCTTTCTTTGCCGATTGACCATTTTTGCATGTGTACATCGTGTGGCAGGTACGAAGATACTCTATGCCCTGGGAATCGAGAAAATTTCCTTTACGAAAAGATCCTCGACCAGTGGGATTCGAACCCACGACCCTCAGCATGGTCATGCTGAATAGCTGCGCGTTTACCGCTACGGCTATCTGGGCCACGGAATATAACAATCTGCAAAATCATGAGGTTTATTGTGCCATATTACAGAATTTACTCATCTTCAAAGATTGATTCCAAAGCGGTCCCAAAGTGACTAAAAAGATCCTAGACCTTTTAGATCGCCCAAGGAATGTAACTTCTTTCAATATAATCAAGCTAGATGTGTCGCATGACAGTTTTTACTGATTTTCAAAACTAGGCCTCAGAATAGGTTTCTCGGAAACCGGTTCCTAAATGGCCGAAAGGGTTTTCCACTGTGCAACCCAGCCATAAAATGCAATCATTTGAAAAATCTTGATATTGAATGTGTCACTTCTTAAAAAGGACGCTGTACCGGTTCCAGTGACCAAGATGATTGCTTAAGTTTGAAGGAGTGCTGCAAAATTTAAAATAAATGTTGTATTACTCAGTGACGGGACCTTTCTTAGCCGAGTGGTTAGAGTCCGCGGCTACAAAGCAAAGCCACGCTGAAGGTGTCTGGGTTCGAATCCCGGTCGGTACAGGATCTTTTCGAAATGGAATTTTCCTTGACTTCCCTGGGCAAAGAGTATCACCGTACCTGCCACACGATATACGAATGCGAAATGGCAACTTTGGCAAAGAAAGCTCTCAGTTAATAACTGTGGAAGTGCTCATAAGAACACTAAGCTGAGAAGCAGGCTTAGTCCCAGTGAGGACGTTAATGCCAAGAAGAAGAATAACTCAGTGACCCGATTCCATACATGCAGGGCCGCATTTATGCGGGGCTGAGGGTGCTATGGCCCTCAGGCCCCCACATTTAAGGGGCCCCCACAAATTTCGATAAACATATTTATAGTTAAACTTTCACGAATAATTAGAATCAATGCATACTTTTTGAAGTTGCATCGTATTATTTGATAGATTTTTTTTTTTTAATCCACAATAATTGGCGAAACTTATACAATTAAACTCAAGTAAAATAATTAAAACAACATATAAGACCATGCAAAATTAGATTTTGTTGACATCACGAGAAATAATAAGATTACGAAAAAATTTTACAAAGGAACTTCTCCAAGTATTTTGTTTGGGATATCTCAAGAATAAAACCTGGATTTTTCCAAACAATGCCATAGAAGTTACCTAAGAGATTCCATCAGTATTTTTTCAAGAGATTCTTTCAGATATTTTCAAAGAATTTTAAGTCCTCCAGGTCCGGTGATTGTTCAATCGATTTCGTTAGTATATCCTCCAAGATTTACGTTAAGAATATCTTCAAAAAACCTGTGTAAGATCTCCTAGAATAACAACTGAAGAAATCGATTGAAGGATTAGTGAAATAATATCTTAAGTCTTTGAAAAAAACTCGAGGTAATCTTTGAGGAAATTACTGCAGGTAGTATCGTTGGAGTGCTGAAGGGTTTCCTGGAGGGAATCGTGGAGTAAATCCTATAAGTATCATTTGAAAAATCGCTGGAAAAAATTCAGTGAGAATTGGTAGAGGGATCTCTAGAAGAATTTCTATAGAGATCCTTGTATGAGTCCCTGGAATTATTCCAGATGAAATTTCAAGTCACTAGAAGATTACTTGGAATTTTTCCTCGAGACATGTGAAACGAAATACTTAAAAAATCTACTGAAAAACCGTGTTGAAGATTTAAATTTTTCTCTGTAGCCTGTAGAATTTTGCATTACGATTCACTGCAAGCAGAATAAGAAAAAGATACTTTAGAGACCATTTTGAATAAAAAAGACTTTCCATTGGGAATACAGACTTTTTAGAGACTTGCATTAAAATAGAGACCAAGACTTTCGAAAAAGACCTGCTACCAGCTACATCAATTCCTTCAACTCAAAACTGTTAAGTAAATCTGTATGCTCAACAGCTTGAATATTGAAACATGAATAGAGTAAGCATGATTTGAATTAAGGTACCAATAAGAAGGAAATCATCAAATTACTTTTTGTTGACGAATACGCCCTAAAAAAATTGCATTTAGCTCCCGTGCAAAAGTTCACCCCCTAAAAACATACAAAAGTGTTCAGTCCATATCTCTATGATTACACGTCCAATTGAAACTCTCTAAGCCGCATTCGAAAGGCAAAGAGTTATTCTTATTTTGTTTGTATTTTTCCAAGAATATTCTTTGAAATTTGTATACTTAATTTTTACTTAAAGTTGTGACATTAAAAAAAAACACACTGAAAAAACATAGCAAATTTCCTCAGCATTGGATCGACCAAAATATTTAATCAAAATGTCATTAGAATCGTAATCTTATATTCTTTGAAGAGACCCCACGAAATTTTTGTGGAAAATCTGAAAAGTATTTAAAATCAATGAAACAGTCAGTCAAGTCATCGTGCAAAAGTTTGCTTTTTCGAGCTTTTTCGAGCGCAAGTAATGGCGCGTACATGATTAGTTTGAGATTCCACAGATTTTTCGCGTTTTGAGCAAGTTCAGGTGAACCCAAACATTTGCACGATACACCATACTGAGGGGTGAACCCAAACTTTTGCACGATGACTTGAATAACTGTTTCATTGATTTTGAATAGTTTTCAGATTTTTCCGCAAAAATTTCGTGAGTGCTTTTCAAAGAATATAAGATTAGAATTATAATGACACCTTGTTTTAAAATTTTGGTCGATCCAATGCTGAGGAAATCAGCTATGTTTTTAAAGTGCTTTTTTTGGAAAATGCCACAACTTTAAATAAAAATTTAGTATACAAAATTCAAAGAATATTTTTGGGAAAATACATACGAAGCAAGAATACTCTTTGCCTTTTGAATGCGGCTTAGAGAGTTTCAATTGGACATGTAATCCCAGATATATGGACACTTTTGCATGTTTTTAGGGGGTGAACCCAAACTTATGCACGGCAGTGTATGTCCGGCAATAGAAACACTAGCTCACAAAGCCGGACAGCATCTTTTTACTCTTAAAACACTTAAGTTACACATAAAATCACATATTTCGCCCAATAAACGATACAACCTACCATCACATTCACCATTTTGAAAAAAAAAAAACAACTAGAAAAACTGAAATTTATTCACACTGTCGCGAATGAACTAATACCGGTAAGCCTGTCCAAAACTAAACAGCTAAAACTTGTAAGACGCAGGAGTAGTGCCAAACTGAAGTAGCGAATTTGTTTTTATTTTTAACTAGTGGTCCCGGCAAACTTCGTCTTGCCATCCAGTAGGCTGTTGAAAAACGCTATGGATCGTCCCATACAAAATGATAGTTCCGTTCACGTTCGTTTTTCGACTTTCCTGGGACTTATATTCACACAAACACGTCGGAACACTTGACGAACAAAACGTAAAAATAATCATTCAAATCGGTTGACCCATTCGGAAGCCATTTCGTGACATACAAACACCACTCCATTTTTATTTATATACACCGTAAAATGGGGTGTTAAGGGATGAAAAAAAAATTCTACCTAATTTTCGAGCAACTTCTAGTATGTCAATAATTGAACAAAATACAGTCCTACCATTCTCCCGGCGTGTATTTCAAGAGCCAATTACAATGAAGATGATCCTATGGCAGATTTCTGAGATATTCATAAAAATGTGTGATTTTTGACGAAAATGCAAAAAGGGGTGTTAAGGAATTTGAGCTTTGTAAATAGAACTATACTTTGCCAACAGCAAAAAAAATATTATTTTGGTCAAAATCGATGATGTGTTCAACCTAAAGATGATAATACTTCAATATAATTCAAGTTGGAACTCCTGCAAACGTTAACCGTTTTATTTTACCTGCTAAATCTCTCATAGATATTGATTATTTTTTCAACCAAGCTGTAAGTGCATCGCACATTTGTCTTGAAAGGATTTGTATACTTATATGCAGTATTCGTATCCTAGAATAGTGCAGAGCAACTATGTCATGACTTGTCAAAAGAAGGATAATTTCAACAAGCTCTCAGTTTGAATAGAGTAAGTGTCCAATTTGCCTTTTAAATAAAGCACCACACCAAATAACGGATTTGCATGTAACACCCAATGGCATAATCGGAAAAAAAATCCTAACGGAAGGTTTCCAATATTAAGCGGAAATCGCGCACACTATACTACAATGTACTCAATGCTCGACTACACTTAACACATGACCACGAAGCCTTAAAAGATTTCCAAAAAGAGATCGGAAATAACTTTATATTATTATTGTTTATCTAGGACGTAGGTAGTGCTTAAAATAATAAATAACTCCAAAACCATCTCATATAAGATAACCATTCCTATTTCCAAACTTTTCACCAATGCGATGGAACAGCTTTTGAAAATACTATCATGAAAACCCCATATTCACATTAAAAAGTTTTTATCTTTTAGGTTATGGCCTTCAGTCTATTATGCTCAAAACGGATTTTAAGTTTTCATCCGACGTTTCGGACATGAAAACTTGAAATCCGCTTTTGAGCATAATAGATTGAAAGCCATAACCTAGAACATAATTATCACAGTCGTATCCCCAATTCAGTTTTAATCTACATTTTCCTAACAATTTTACCAAATTTTGAGATAAGTCTTTTCTGGTGATATTCAGTGACTTACGAAATAGATCCCTTAACTTTCCATGCAGGTTAAGTTCACGGAACAACCCAAAGCTATATTGAAATACATAACGGCATAAATCAAATGGGTTTAGTAACTTAGAAAAGTTAGAATGCATAATCCCTTAACACCCCACTTATTTTCAAAACGAGACTTTTTTCATAAAAGTTTCTAAAAATCAAAACCCAGATATAATTTTAAGAAGTTTTTGTCTGGACTATGATCTCAATTAAATTTACTTTTCTTCTACGTTACTCGCGAATTTTTCTCGAATATATTTCATGGTTTTGTAGATGAATGTATTTAGCCCATAAAATTCGAACAAAAATGTTTTAAAAAGTTTTCAATATCTAGCAACTACAATACTTCATATTAATAGATAATTCCTATTACATAATGCAGCTCACAATCCACCGAACAAATCGAACATTTCAGATGACTTATATATCGATTTTCCACGCTTCTGCGATTTGTCGAACTTGATTGAGAAGTTCAATCCCTTAAAACCCCACGAGTCCTTAACACCCCATTTTACGGTAGGTATATTTTGCAAAGCTTGCAGATTAAAGTTAAATGATGAAATTAAATTAAATCTGAGTGATTTTCTACATAAAATTCACGAATATTGATTGAGTGTCCGGATATTGGTGCCGACCGGATTTTGATTCATCACGGTACATCAATTTGAATTTGAAATTGGTTTACATTCATAATGGATATTAGGCATTTTTTTAATTTTTAGAAACAGTTTGACTTCGGATAATGGAAAGCTTACAAAGAACATTAAAAATATCTAGTATGTTCTTAAGTATCAAAAGGTTTTTTTTTTCTGGGAAACGGGCCCCAACAAGACAATCGCCCTGGGCCCCCACATTTGTAAATCCGGCCCTGCATACATGAAATGGTATATTGGATATGACACACCATGCGGCTGTTGTGAAGATTCCAAAAACGCGCATTTGCCCCAAATTCAACACGATGACTGCTCCAGGAAAGGAAGATCCGCGTTTGATGAAACACCGCAATGTTTTCTCCCAAAAGAATTAAATAAAAAGGGTGCATTCGATGGTTCCTTTCCTCTGGAGAATGTCCTGTATCCTTTTGGGTAAATGCACAAATACTAGCCGGTTGGTATATGTGCAATGAGCTCGAAATTTTGGCCAAACTCAATTGAGGGGCGCAAACGATGTATGTAACATTTTCTGTATAAAATGAAAAATGCTGTAAAAAAAAAATAAAGTCGATTTTCTTAAAACTTGATAGGGGAGCTTACGTATTCTCAGCAGCTTAAGCCGATGCCGTGCTTCTTTTGTAATTTTGTCTATTTACATTTATGCGTTGCTCAATCCTCTATCGATTCACACCGACAGACTTGTCAAAATGCTTTTGGAAACGTTTTTACAACGCTGCGAACATCCCTTGTCAGTGTGACTATTGTCGGCAGCCTCACTTTTTCCGGCAACTTTCCCATAACAACTGCTGGTGAATCTCTTCGGCAGCTCCAAATCAGTCGCATTTTGAGACGTGCTCATTTGAACTGATGAAATCTCCGGCGATATCGTATGCTTAGTCTCGAAAATCTCGCCAGCAGGAATCGGGCAGAACAAAGAATCATCTGAGTGTTTCCACTGATGTGTTTTGATAGAAAAATATTGTGTATTTGGCGTTTGAAATTTGATTGCCGATAATAGTCGAACCCCATCAATTACGATCTTCTTCAAATTCTGCTATCATGGCCGCTGCATTAAAGAATCTTACATCCAGCGACTTATTCGTAGAAATACGGCGGTGGTAATCTGACAAAATAGAAAACTCTGAGTATCAAAACCAGACTTCAAAGCTTAGGGTGAACAGGCGTAAAAGCTATGGAAGGGGAAATTCCAGTCTACAGTCGAACGTGGGTCGCCCTCGTTTAAGTACATGGTGCCTCTCCACAAAGAAAAGCCTCATTTGGAATATAAACTTTTCCACATTGAGTGCTGTGCGCTTCTGAATACTTTTTTTCCCATCCGTTATTCCATCATCTTTCACACTCGGAAGGATTTAGTGGGAAACTTTCCGAGAACTGTGGAGATGCCTTATTCCTGATTCGAGCATCACAGCGTGTTAAGTGAAAAGGTTAAACAGAGATGAAAATTTGATGAAGCCAAAAAGTCAGGTAAAAGCGAGTTTTCCTACACGCGATTAGAGAAAAAAATATTCTCAAGGCAGGTATGAATCAAACCGCGACTGGGTTAGAATGGAAAAATGTATGATTCGGGGAAACGATAAACTTCTTCGTTCAGTTTTAGAAATACATGAACTTGATACAAGTTCATTACAGAGTCAACTTTATGGGTTATACGGAAAATAAGTCAACGATTTCGATACAGGAGGTTGGTAAATTTAACAAAGAACGAAATTTGAGCACTAAAATTTATGATCTATTTTGAATTGTATATTAGTTATTCCATACCATGTGTCTACAAAAAAAAAATAAATACAAACCATCACCGATTGGAATCAAATTTTGATCAAACGTTAATGGACATTGAACATGCAATAGCGGACTTTGGGGCAAGTATGCCATAGGGGCAAGTGTGCCACCCCTGCTTTTTATAAAAACTACAAGATATATTTTCTCTTTGAGCTTAACAATATGTTCCCTCATAGTTCACAATACAATGGTCAAAATATGATGAAAATTGCTCTATTTTACACGTATTTACATCGACTTGAGCAAAGACAACCAAATTCGAGTGGATTTTTATAAGATTTCGTTGTTTCTAAATAGCATGGTGAAAGATCAATTATTAACAGATTTTTATAACGTATTGTACATCGTGAAACTATTCAAATGTGTAACTTATTGTGGCATTTGAACGAAAAAAGTATTAAGTTTTACACACGAAATCCAGTTTGGTTGAAATGTATACTTATTGGGGCAAGTGTGCCACCTATTTGGTAAACAAAAATTATTGGGGTGAAATATATAAAAATGTAAACATCATCCACAAAATCATAATAATAAACTAAAATGAGGCACCAGTAGTAGTTTCTGAAATATAGTAGGGGAATAACTGACATGTTTGCCCCTCAAAGCGATTTTTTCTCAAAATATTCAATAATAACATGTTTTTCGGCTTATGAAGTACCGTTTTTCATATCTACATCATTATTTTACCGTTATTTAGTGCTGATCTAGTTTAATATTATACATAATCGCCATAATATAAAGGTAATACATATATTGTATTGAGTAAAGACAAAAATAATTATTTTAGTAATTCGAATTGAGTAATAGGGACTTACGCATGTTTTGAACCTTGTTATAAAGCCTCCCTTTATTACGGTAAACTAATAATATTTTTTTAAATTATCGATTAGCGTCTGCTTTGTAAGTAATAGGAATAGGAAATAAAGAAAATGCATTACAAGTAGACTTACATGCGATGTTCATTCGGTGGCACACTTGCCCCATAGTGTCGAAAAATAGGTTATTTTGGATGATATTTGAGAAGCTCCAAAACTAATATTTTTTGAAATTATTTTCTTTTTAAATGGCACAGTGGTTATGAAAAGATGTGAAACTAATCTCATGAGGCTAAATTGGTGCCAATATGACAAAAACCATGATTTTGCTTACATTCTTTAATTTGGTGGTAGGTCATTTGGCATAAAGTCGTTTGGCAAAATGGTCATTTGGCATAAAGTCATTTGGCATAATGGTCGTTTGACATGGTCGTTTGGCATAATGAGTCTGAAACCAAGAATTTCTTAAGATGACATTCGTTTTTACGTTTCAATTGAATCTTTCTGATAGGGGACGGACCTGGTGTAGTGGTTAGAACACACGCCTCTCACGCCGAGGACCTGGGATCGAATCCCATCCCCTAGATAGTCACTGACAAAAAGTTATAGTGACGACTTCCTTCGGAAGGGAAGTAAAGCCGTTGGTCCCGAGATGAACTAGCCCAGGGCTAAAAATCTCGTTAATAAAGATAGAAAAAAAAAATCTTTCTGATGACATCAGGCTTCTTGTGGGGTCAATTAATACAAAGTGTCACTTTATTCAACAATCATGAATGAACTAAACTATATTAGGAAAGTTATTGCTAATAGTATTTTATTATTTATCCAGAAATTACCCTTCTTTCAAATATTAATTCTTTTTTTGAGTTCCGTTATTGGAATAGATTTTTGCACAGAAGATTTTGATATATTTAGCACAAATGTACCCTTCTTTCAAACTTTTTTTTTCTAAATATGATGTAACCATAAATATAGGTTTAAAAGCTGATTCGAAATTTATATAAATTTCACCTTCTTTTATACATAGGCTGTTCGTTGGAGCTACACTGATAGGCAAAATAAAGTGCCCACCTTACCAGTTTTCGAATTTCTCTCATTGATTTGGTTCAAATTAAAGTTAACATACCTAAATCTTTTGTGATGGTCTGGGGGTGTTTTTCATGGGGTGGAGTAGGAAGCCTCGTGAAAATCGACGGAATAATGACGGCAGATTCCTACATTAACATCTTGCGGGAAAATCTGTAGGTTTCGCTGATCCAGACGGGCTTTGAAGAGAAATTCATATTTCTCTAGAACAACGACCCGAAGCATACTGGAAAGAAGACCAAGTCTTTCTTCCGATCTTGTCGGATTAAACCACTGGAATGGCCTTCACAAAGCCCAGACCTCAACCCCATCGAGAATTTGTGGGCGATTCTCGATGCCAGGGTTGAAAAAACTGGTGCTACCAACAAAAATAATTATTTTGAAGCCTTGGAGCGCGCCTGGGAAGAACTAGATCCACAACACCTATAAAACCTGGTGAAAAGCATGCCGAAGCGCCTCCAGCAAGTCCTTAAGGCCAAAGGAGGACACATTAACTATTAGATTGCTTTTTATTTTTCTTAAATCATCTTTTCTGGGGCCAAGAAAGAAGTGGGCACTTATTTTTGTCACTACTTTTTTTTCAATACAAATTGATTTTCTTTTTCTTTGAGTAAAATTCTTTTTTTTATCAAAATTTCGTAAGTGCAACTTTAAAAGAACATCAAAAATAAAATATCACAAAAGATTTAGGTGTGTTAACTTTAATTTGAACCAAATCAATGAGAGAAATTCGAAAACTGGTAAGGTGGGCACTTTATTTTGCCCATCAGTGTATATTTTTTAGATATTTTTTCAACTTCCAACTGACAAAAGGGCGGTAATCGATAACATTGCACAGTGGACTTTTCTGCAAAAAAATGTCTTTAAATTCAATATCTCTGGATGCCGCTGGAATAAAATCGATCTTTTTACCGCAAAAGAAAGGTTTTTTCATGGGCTAAACGATAGTGAGGTGAGTGTTCACTGCACGTAATTTTTTCGTACGGTTTTGACCTATTAAAGGTTATTTTACCCTATTTTCAATGGAAATGATATATTCATAATTCAATATCTCTGGATTCCGCTGGAATAAAATCGATATTTTTACCGCAAAAGAATTTTTTTTTATTTGGCGAAACGATAGTGTGGTAATTGTTTACTGCACGTTATTTTTTCATACGGTTATGACCTATTAAAGGGCATTTTACCCTATTTTAAATGAAAATTATATATTCATAATTCAATATCTCTGGATGCCGCTGGAATAAAATCGATCTTTTTGCTGCAAAAGAAAGATTTTTTCATGGGCTAAACGATAGTGAGGTGAGACTTCACTGCACTTTATTTTTTCATACGGTTTTGACCTATTAAAAGTCATTTTACCCTATTTTAAATGGAAATGATATATTCATAATTCAATATCTTTGGATTCCGCTGGAATAAAATCGATCTTTTTATCGCAAAAGAAAGATTTTTTCATTGGCTAAACGATAGTGAGGTGAGTGTTCACTGCACATTATTTTTTCGTACGGTTTTGACCTATTAAATGTAATTTTACCCTATTTTTAATGGAAGTGGTACATTCATAAATCAATATCTCTGGATTCCGCTGGAATAAAATCGATCTTTTTACAGCAAAAGAAAAATTGTTCTTTGGGCTAAACGATAGTTAGGTGAGTGTTCACTGCACGTTATTTTTTGTACGGTTTTGACCTATTAAAGGTCATTTTACCCTATTTTTATGGAAATTAGATGTTTATACAATTAACTCTCTCTTACTCGACATTGAAGGGGGGAGGTATCGAGTTACAGAACACAAAACTAGTGCAACTGCGATCCAAGGGACCATCGAGTTAGCCATGAAAACCAACTTGTACTAGCTTCTCTTACTCGATATTGAAATACGGAATATCGAGTAAGGGAGAGTTTACTGTATATGTGGTGTCCGTGTCTTTATATGTATAGATCCCGCTGAGATAGAAACGATCTGTTCGCCTCTGAAGAAAGATTATTTCATATTTAAATGGATGGTGGGATGAGTATTCAAGGCAAACGAGTTTTTTGCACGAGTTTGTCCGACCGATTGTCATATTACTGTTTTTGTTAGAAATTATACACTTCTTAATCAATATCTCTAAATTTTGCAGAGAAAGAACCGATATTTTTGCCTCAAAAGAAAGACATTCTCAATAGCAAAACAATATTGAGGTGAGAATTACCAATTTACTCGTGAAACTTAGTTACTTTTGAGGTAAAAAGTTCGTTTGTATCTCAGCGGAATTTCCATGAAAAATGAAAATCAGTTCTAACAAAACATAACATAATAATAAATATGACCGTCAGTCGAACAAACTCATGCAAATAAATCGTGTATCGGGATTGTTCAACAAACCATTAATTTGGTTATGAAATAATCTCAGCGAAGTCAAGAGAATTGATTACGAAAAAATTACGTGCAGTGAACACTCATCTCACTATCGTTTTGCCCATGAAAAAGTCTTTCTTTTGCAGTAAAAAGATCGATTTTATTCCAGCGGAATCCAGAGATATTGAATTATGAATATATAATTTCCATTGAAAATAGGGTACAGTGACCTTTAATAGGTCAAAACCGTACGAAAAAATTACGTGCAGTGAACACTCACCTCACTATCGTTTAGCCCATGAAAAAGTCTTTCTTTTGCAGTAAAAAGATCGATTATATTCCAGCGGAATCCAGAGATATTGAAATATGAATATATCATTTCCATTGAAAATATGGTACAGTGACCTTTAATAGGTCAAAACCGTACGAAAAAATTACGTGCAGTGAACACTCACTTCACTATAGTTTAGCCCATGAAAAAGTCTTTCTTTTGCAGTAAAAAGATCGATTTTATTCCAGCGGAATCCAGAGATATTGAATTATGAATATATCATTTCCATTGAAAATAGGGTAAAATGACCTTTAATAGGTCAAAACAGTACGAAAAAATAACGTGCAGTGAACACTTATCTCACTATAGTTTTTCCCATGAAAAAGTCTTTCTTTTGCAGTAAAAAGATCGATTTTATTCCAGCGGAATCCAGAGATATTGAATTATGAATATATCATTTCCACTGAAAATAGGGTAAAATGACCTTTAATAGGTCAAAACCGTACGAAAAAATAACGTGCCGTAAACACTTATTTCATTATCGTTTTGCCCATGAAAAAAGTCTTTCTTTTGCAGTAAAAAGATCGATTTTATTTCAGCGGAATCCAGAGATATTAAATTTTGAATATATCATTTCCATTGAAAATAGGGTAAAATGACCTTCAATAGGTCAAAACCGTACGAAAAAATAACGTGCAGTGAACACTCTCCTCACTATCGTTTTGCCCATGAAAAAGTCTTTCTTTTGCGGTAGGAAAATCGATTTTATTCCAGCGGAATCCAGAGATATTGAATTATGAATATATCATTTCCATTGAAAATATGGTACAGTGACCTTTAATAGGTCAAAACAGTACGAAAAAAATTACGTGCAGTGAACACTCACCTCACTATAGTTTAGCCCATGAAAAAGTCTTTCTTTTGCAGTAAAAAGATCGATTTTATTCCAGCGGAATCCAGAGATATTGAATTATGAATGTATCATTTCCATTGAAAATAGGGTAAAATGACCTTTAATCCAGCTTTTTGCGCTAGCTATAAAAGTGCGGGGGTGATCCGACTTTGACATTTCTTGCTCACCGATTTTATAGTTTAGTCTTAGTAGGCCATGCTCTACGGTTGTTGATTGGAATGTCAAAATTTTTCACAGGATTTGCTCTGCATCTGTTTGTTTTGTATTGCAATATTTATATTTTTATAAATACAAACTTAATTCTTTTCATTTTAGGAATCAACACTAGGAAAGCGTTTTTGGCCTAATTAGAGATAAAGAATTTTGAAGATAGCATTTTGTCCATCGTTGTTTGTTTAAATACTCTGGCCAACACGATCAACCAACATTAGCAAATCCGGCTCGACCATTATATATTTGATAACCTTCCGTGCATTTTATGGAGAAAATAGGGAAATTAAACATGCAAGTTTTCAAATTTCTACAAGTGGTGGTCTGAGATGTCGAATATTGACCCTAGGCACGTTTTATATCGTTCAAACATGCAGTTCTTTACTTAAATCATAGCCGGGGAATAAGCTTGTTGAAATTATAAGTCTATCATTCACGGGGGACAGTCATTTATTGGATCCTGAAAACATGACCATAGTTGGAGGTGTGCTTAAAATGTATACAAAAGTGCACCTTTAAATCCAAATGACCTGGATCCGTACTGGCCAAGATTCGAGCTATTCGTCAAGCGAGAATATCCCCTGAACTCTAAAAATTCATTCAAGGGTCGTCCAAGCTCGGTCTTGCAGAAAAAACTTAAACAAAACCATAAGAATTTAATCTCTAAAGCTTGTTTGGCATCAAAATCTTCGTACAGTTCCCAACACATTCACATAGTTCAGTTTGTTCGAACTTTAAGTGGGTAGAAAAACATCTATCTCCTTGCGTTCGTTTTGTTAACAATCTGTCAAGGGGTTTAACGCCGCACCGTTTATTCCCGTTTATCCGAACACAGTTATTATTGGGAATTAGCAGGAATCAGTCCATTTGGTAACTGCCTACTCCCTGAAATGGTAAAAACATGGAATCAGGAATCAATCAATTAGATTTTCGTTACCTCAATCAAGGATCCATTTTTTGACATTATTTTGCATAAACAAGAAAATTTTTCAAAATCGCAAGGTTTGCTTCGATTAAACCATAAAAATATTATAATGTGGGCAGGATTTGTCAAAAAGGGGTGATTCAATGTTTATAGCAAGCTAGCGTAAAAAGCTGGATAGATCAAAACAGTACGAAAAAATAACGTGCAGTGAACACTTATCTCACTATAGTTTTTTCCCATGAAAAAGTCTTTCTTTTGCAGTAAAAAGATCGATTTTATTCCAGCGGAATCCAGAGATATTGAATTATGAATATATCATTTCCATTGAAAATATGGTACAGTGACCTTTAATAGGTCAAAACCGTACGAAAAAAATTACGTGCAGTGAACACTTACCTCACTATAGTTTAGCCCATGAAAAAGTCTTTCTTTTGCAGTAAAAAGATCGATTTTATTCCAGCGGAATCCAGAGATATTGAATTATGAATATATCATTTCCATTGAAAATAGGGTAAAATGGTCAAAACAGTACGAAAAAATAACGTGCAGTGAACACTTATCTCACTATAGTTTTTCCCATGAAAAAGTCTTTCTTTTGCAGTAAAAAGATCGATTTTATTCCAGCGGAATCCAGAGATATTGAATTATGAATATATCATTTCCACTGAAAATAGGGTAAAATGACCTTTAATAGGTCAAAACCGTACGAAAAAATAACGTGCAGTAAACACTCATTTCATTATCGTTTTGCCCATGAAAAAAGTCTTTCTTTTGCAGTAAAAAGATCGATTTTATTTCAGCGGAATCCAGAGATATTAAATTTTGAATATATCATTTCCATTGAAAATAGGGTAAAATGACCTTCAATAGGTCAAAACCGTACGAAAAAATAACGTGCAGTGAACACTCTCCTCACTATCGTTTTGCCCATGAAAAAGTCTTTCTTTTGCGGTAGAAAGATCGATTTTATTCCAGCGGAATCCAGAGATATTGAATTATGAATATATCATTTCCACTGAAAATAGGGTAAAATGACCTTTAATAGGTCAAAATCGTACAAAAAATAACGTTCAGTGAACACTTACCTCACTTTAGTTTTGCCCATGAAAAAATCTTTCGTTTGCGGTAAAAAGATCGATTTTATTCCAGCGGAATCCAGAGATATTGATTTATGAATGTGTCACTTCCATTAAAAATAGGGTAAAATGACTTTTAATAGGTCAAAACCGTACGAAAAAACAACGTGCAGTGAACACTCACCTCACTATCGTTTAGCCCATGAAAAAATCTTTCTCTTGCGGTAAAAAGATCAATTTTATTTCAGCGGCATCCAGAGATATTGAATTTAAAGACATTTTTTTACAGAAAAGTCCACTGTGCATTGATTTGCTCAAGTTATCAGCGAAAAGAGAAATCGATTACTGCAGTTACATCGATGGGTTGTGGTTTCCCAGAATGTCGGTTCCCCGAATGTCGTTACCCCGAACGCCAGTTCCCCGAATGCCAGTTTCTCGAATATCCCGCTTCCCCGAATGGCCTACTTCCCCGAAAAGTTTGTGGCACTCATAATTGTCGTAACTTTATACATATCAGGCTGGTGAACGAACTGGCCATCTGATATGCACCCTTCTTTTTTTGATTGGCGGTTCTTTCGCGTTCGCCATCTAGCCACTGAAGCCTACTTCAGCACCTATTTAAACTGCACCTCTTTTTAGGGAAAAGGGTCATTTTGGGAACCGGCATTCAGAGAAACATCATTCAGGGAAAAACGCAATTATAATTCGTTTTATTATGCCTCAATAATTTTTGGCGTCAAATCTTCTATTGGTTTAATCATTAATTTTGCCTTTTTTTAATAATAGGCTGTTCTTTATATTTATACTGTTTTAAATTTTATTATTTAGTTAAGCTAAATGTTAACCATTTTTATTTTTTGTCATTTATAAATTCTTGCAAGACGTGCTGTTGGAATGATAATTTCTTTAGAACCTGCCAATATTCATCATATTTTTTTTTTTGGCAAACACAAGTTATCCTTTTAAGATATGTTGAAAGAAAGTATTATTTCAATCACAAATTTTTCCTTCTTTCGATAATAGACAGTGCTTTTGATGAACACTTTCAAAATTAAAATTTATATTGAATCGTTCAAAAATTTTGCCACAATTTTTTTTTTCAAAAATATGTTGTTCGTTTGAGTTATGTTGTGAGAAGAATTTTTTTCGTTTGAGCCTTAAATATTTTAAACGAAAAATAACCTGCTCTCGTAATTAGGCTATTTTTACAATAATAGATAATAGATTTATGGATAAGAGTTTTTAATATATTGAAAATAAATTTTCCCTTTTACCAAGTAATTTTCATCAAATGTTACGTCCAAACTGGAACAGAGCTTGATCTGAAGAGAAATATTCTATGCGCATTCCCATTATTAATAACTGCGAACTTTCTTTGTCAATTTACTATTTTCAAATATGTTATTTAGTTATGCTCTCTACAATTTTTGACAATCATAGCTTGGAATATCCCTGAACGACCACCACGCTTATTGAGAGCCTACGAAAAATTTTTGCTATTGGGTCGGTGGTGTTGATCTCGGTAAAAGCTTCGAAAATGCCGATATTCATTCTAAGTCAATCATTATGCTAAACGGCCATTATGCCAAATGACCATTATGCCAAATGGCTATTATACCAAACAGCTTTATGCCAAACGGGGTACAATCCTTTCATTTATTTCTTCGAAACTATTGGACATAGAGAAAAATGACTTTCGGCATATATAATTTTCAACTTTCATATTTTTAATCTGTTCGAATGCCTTCCCATCAATATATATCCTATATCTCACTGCTGCAACATAAATAACTCTTCGAAATGTGGAGACATTCAAGTTATCACGTGTGGCGAAATAGGGAACCACTATGGCCAAAATTGGCACCCTTACCCGATATGTTTCGAATGCTGGGTGTCAAATTGCTGTACATTTATTTTCGTTAATAACAGTTTCATTCGCACCGTGACATATATGTAGATGTAGTGGTTATTAATTTACAGTCTTCGTCTCTCTTTCTTTTTGGCATTACGCCCTCACTAGGACAAAGCCTGCTTCTAAGCTTAGCTTTCTTTGCAAAAATTGCCAGTAATCGCATTTGTATCTCGTGTGACAGGTGCGCGATGATACTTTATGCCCAGGGAACTCAAGGAAATTTCTATCACGAAAAGATCTTGGACCGACCGGGAACGAACCCAGACACCTTCAGCATGGCTTTGCATTGTAGCCGTGGACTCTAACCACTCGGCTAAGGAAGGCTCCACAGTCTTCGTAGCTGAGTCATATTGCACTGCTTTTTCAAGAAGTTGTTTGTTTGTTCGTTTTATTTATTTTTGACCTTTTAACCATAGGGTCTTTCGGGTCATTTCAAAGAAGTGAAAGAAATGTTGTTACATATGTACAAAATATTTTGTAAAGTAGTGCACCTAATAAATTGTGTCACCTGCTACGTTAGGCAATCTTTCAATGAAAATCAATTTAATATCCTCGTTATTTAATGTGAATGCCTGTGTTTGAATTGAATGGGGATACAAGGTAGCATAAGCAGCGCTGCATCGTTCGTTATTTGAATGCCTTTGAATCGAGACGACTTGAGCTGAACTCCAGTCAGCAAGTCGACTCAAATCTTATGAGCAGCGCGGATGACCCGAGAATAGCAGCAGAATTTCTGAGGAGCTACTGGGGCGTGCATTTGCATTGAGTAACGGTGGGTATATAAAGCAACAACGTGTAATTTATTCCATTTTCAAGAGTGCCTTAGTCTGATAGAGAAGAATTCACAAGGACGTTCTGTAAGGATGTAAGGTTGAACAATATGCTTCGGCAAACACAGCCGCATGAAAGATTGCTGTTTGCTCACTTCTATGCAAATGCATTTTGGCGGAGGTGCTATTGGCCTTCCCTACTTCAAGTTGACAGCAAACTTCATAGTATTGAGATTGGTGGCACTGTACCTACTGCATGTAACAGATATATTAAAGTAAATTAAAGAGTCACATTGCACACTGGGTCAGCAACAGAATTTAGCCAGACAAAACCTCTAACGTTTCAAGAGACCATTTTTCGGGTTGAGGTCTTCAGGGTTCAGGGCTAAAAATCTCATTAATAAAGATATAAAAACTTATCTTTGATTCATTTGCTTTTTAATTTAATGACAAAAGGTAATTGAAAATTTCGTAGCATAGTTTTGGAGCTATGTTGGAAACGCATGCTAGAGCATTCGCGTCTTCGGCAAAGTCTTAGAACGTCAAAAATACGATTTATGTCTTAATCTTAAAACGGTTTACTTTAAACACCATGTGTCACACAAATTTGATAGATTGTATGTGTTGTATGGAAAGCAATTATCATTTTCAATTGAAAAAAAATCGGTTTTTGGATAAATTATAGTAAAAAAAAACAAAATTTTCAATATCACTTCAATCAAAACGTTTCAAATTTGTGCAAAAACTTTCAAACGTTCCATAATCGGTTATATTTTGTCCTCAAAATGTCGGATATATATTTTAATATATTTCAGATATCTGAATTGGAAATTATCAACTATGTGCTAAAGATGACAAAATGATTTGTTGAAACGTTCCATATTCGGTTATATTTTGTCCTCAAAATGTCGGATATATATTTTAATATATTTCAGATATCTGAATTGGAAATTATCAACTATGTGCTAAAGATGACAACATGATTTGTTGAAAAATGATTTTCTGTCTTAGTGCATTTATTTGTAAATATGCTTGTTATCTGTAACTTTAAAATAAATATTTTCCTCAGTTTTTTTTCAATGGATTTCGAATAGCAATTGAAGTAATTTGTAATTCACTATTGGATAATTAAATGAATCGATTTAAAAATATTGAAGACATGTATTTTTTTTCAATTTTGTTTCTATATTTTGATTTTTACTCAAAGTGCAGGGATTTACGAAAGAACTTTTTGATAGATTTCTTTTCGATTTATGGTTGGAATTTTAAGCATAGAGAGTTTGTATCGAGAATCTCACCGAATTTCATTTTGAAAATACTTAAAATCATTCATCTTTCAATAATTTTCGGAGAATTTGTTCATTTGTTCATCCTTCAAATCGTTTAAAAGTTTGTTGTAGACTTTCTACCAAGAATTTAAAAAAAAGTACCAAGGATTTATTCACATTTTTATCCATATTTTCATTAAATTTCTATAGCTAGGGATTCATCTCCAATCTTATTCTACACACAACGGAAAAACTAATATTATATACTTTACTTCATGAATCCAAATCTTTTTATATTTTGATGCAAATTTAGTTGATTTCGAACTGTAATATACAACAGATTTAATTAAAATTTGTTTTGACTAATTTATTTATTTATTTTTTTACTACAAGTTTAAAAGAGGGAAAACCCCTTTGAGTGATTTCCATTGTAAATTCTCAAAGAGGCACAAAACCTCTTTATCTTTTCAATAAACGTTACAAACTTAAACTTAAAACTAAAGGCTCACACGGTACTAAACCATAAAAAAGCCATAATCTTGAAGAATAACAATCGGCGTTAAGTAAGGAGTGTCATCGAAAGCCAGTGGGGAGAGAATCAAAATCGAATCCAACGTGACATCTGAAAATAAATGTAAAAAAACACAAAGGTTATCAAACCAAATATGAGATCTCATTTATAAACTGAAACAAAAATTTAATTATAGGATAACATTTAGTACCAAGTATATTACGTACAGATGCAGGAGTAGGTTGACTGAAATTTATTATATTGTCGATTAATTTATTTCATGGAGAAATGATCTTGTAACATTGAAATTCTGTATGATCGATGTCTTCATAAATTGGAATCTTTTATGTTGATACGATACAAATGCCTGTTACAAATATAATGGTTTGACATCATTCTCGAAAAAGAACAAATAAAACTTCTACTTGCTGGCATATTTTTGAACCATGGAAAATGATTGACTATAGGACAAATAGACTGACACCAACGCACTATGTATTATTGATTTTAGCGATATAGTTTGTTGGGAGAAGTTTCTTGGTATATTAATGCGCATCTTTTGATGCAAAAAGTTTTGTGATCAATCCACCTAACAGTGAGATAGAAAAAAAATTCATAACATTTAGAAAGACATATGATGTCTTTGACAAAGTTGTAGAATTGGTCGTTTGAAACAATTTTGTCGAAGACACGATTTTTCTATCTGTTATATTTTTGAGATACATGTCATTGCATGTGAATTGAACCTCAACATCTTATTTTTTATCATACCTTTTTCCAAGATTTTTAACATTTTTTGTGTTTTCTACAAAGTTGCGTGTCATGAAAAAACCCTTGTTTTTTTCTGAACATATCGTCACGCTATCTTGTGAAGTAACAAAGTTATTCATGAATTACTCTTTTCTCAAGGGGTAATTCAGGCCCTTATTACTGGCTTTGGTGCAAAATGGCGAAGACAACTCTTACAAAATATGAAAGTAGCATATCTCCCCTTTCGGCAGTTGAATAATTTGTTTGTCTATAATCGTCTTTGCATGGGTTTCAACCTGGGAGGGAGGCACCGATACTACACACGAAATTGGATACAATTGTTTTCCAAATTGCAAGATAACTCCAGTTTGCCAACGAGAATCAAGGCAGGCTTAGTGAAAATCGCTAGTTTTCATTTGTTGTGTACCTTCGATCTTTCTGGACAAACATTAAAAAAGGGCCACAGTTTTCTATGCGTTTAATTGTCAGTTTTAATGAAAAAAGTAAAAAGAGCCACATTCCAATACATTACATTCAATAAGAATAAACAGTGTTCTCGTGACGTTACTTTTGAATGTGTATGAATTGATTCTAATTCGATTTTGCTACTTTTGATGAAATGCAAAAATATACTTAGGCTAATCATGCGCTTTTATCACGTTTGTCCATTGTTTAAGATCCGGGCTCACCGTGACAGTTAGTGACAGCAAAATCTCGGCTCACTGTGACGTAGAGAAATTTTGTATTGGTTTCTCCCTCCCTGGTTTTAACAATCAAACAAATATGCCTTATTAAAACGAATTTGACCGAGAATTTCTTTACTTTAAGAGTTGGAGAGGTGCGATGTTCAGCAAAAACACGATTTTTAAGATATCTAACAACTTTGTAGAAGAGAAGAAAAATGTAAAAAATCTTTTGAAACATCAATCAATATTGATTAATGAAATCCAAGTAACATCAGAAAATTAACTCCAATTAACATTTTTACAAAGATTCGAAGTAAAAGCTTTATGAAACACTTCATTGTCTTCAGAAGTTTGCATTTTTGGCCTACAAAGTATTATCCCAGATCATTTTCCGTCGTCTGTCACCTGTAGTAAACGAGTTCGTGGGAAGTTATCAAGCCGGCTTCGTTGACGGCCGATCGACAACGGACCAGATCTTTACTGTACGGCAAATCCTCCAAAAATGCCGTGAATACCAGGTCCCAACGCATCACCTTTTCATCGATTTCAAGGCGGCATACGACAGTATCGACCGCGTAGAGCTATGGAAAATCATGGACGAAAACAGCTTTCCCGGGAAGCTTACGAGACTGATAAGAGCGACGATGGAAGGTGTGCAAAATTGTGTGAAGGTTTCAGGCGAACACTCCAGTTCGTTTGGATCCCACCGGGGACTACGACAAGGTGATGGACTTTCGTGCCTGTTGTTCAACATTGCGCTAGAAGGTGTTATGCGGAGAGCCGGGCTTAACAGCCGGAGTACGATTTTTACGAGATCCAGTCAATTTGTTTGCTTCGCGGATGATATGGACATCGTCGGCCGAACATTTGAAAAGGTGGCAGACCTGTACACCCGCCTGAAACGCGAGGCAGCAAAAGTTGGACTGGTGGTGAATGCGGCCAAGACAAAGTACATGCTAGCTGGTGGGGCCGAGCGCGACAGGACTCGCCTAGGTAGCAGTGTTATGATAGACGGGGATACTTTCGAGGTGGTCGACGAGTTCGTCTACCTTGGATCCTTGCTGACGGCTGACAATAACGTGAGCCGTGAAATACGGAGGCGCATCATCAGTGGAAGTCGGGCCTACTATGGCCTCCAGAAGAAGCTGCGGTCGAAAAAGATTCACGTTCGCACCAAATGTACCATGTACAAAACGCTCATAAGGCCGGTAGTCCTCTACGGGCATGAAACGTGGACGATGCTCGAGGAGGACCTGCAAGCACTTGGAGTCTTCGAACGTCGGGTGCTTAGGACGATCTTCGGCGGTGTGCAGGAGAACGGTGTGTGGCGGCGAAGGATGAACCACGAGCTCGCCCAACTCTACGGCGAACCCAGTATCCAGAAGGTGGCCAAAGCTGGAAGGATACGATGGACAGGGCATGTTGCAAGAATGCCGGACAGCAACCCTGCAAAGATGGTGTTCGCCTCGGATCCGGTTGGCACAAGAAGGCGTGGAGCGCAGCGAGCTAGGTGGGCGGATCAAGTGCGTATCGATTTGGCGAGCGTAGGGCAGAACCGAGGATGGAGAGATGCGGCCACGAACCGAGTATTGTGGCGAGAAATTGTTGATTCAGTGTTATCTGTGTAGATGTTAACTAAATAAATGAAATGAAGTTTGCATTTTAATCGAAATTGGTAAATGATCACTACCATTTGGATCATGAATAGTTTTCCAAGATGATTGCATTGCTAAATTATTTGAACATAAAGATAAATCAACACAGGACTGATTATTAGAAAGCACAGCAATCCTACTAATCAATTATTCATTAAGAATATTCAAATTAAAATCATCAATCAAATCCATAATTAATGAACCTCTACTATCAGTTTTTCCACTACCCCGGGCGCATTGAAATCTCTTAGTATATAAAATAGTGATGGGATTTCATTTAAGATACTTTTAATTTCTGACAAACTAAAACTTGTATTAGGAGGGATGTAAAAACATATACCGTTTTGTCTCAAATTCCGAACAGACTCATATTCCGAACACTCGTCTTTTGTATGGAGATTTGGTTGAAATGTTTCGCTGAAATACACTCCCGTGCATAAGTTTGGGTTCACCCCCTTAAAAACATGCAAAAGTGTTCAGTCCATATCTCTGTGAACACAAGACCAATTGAAACTCTCTAAGCCGCATTCGAAAGGCAAAGAGTTATTCTTACTTCGTATGTATTTTTTCAAAAATATTCTTTGAACTTTGTATACTAAATTTTCACTTAAAGTTGTAACATTTTTCAAAAAACACACTAAAAAATCATATCTAATTTCCTCAGCATTGGATCGACCAAAATTTTAAATCAAAGTGTGATTAGAATCGCAATCTTATATTCTTTGAAGAGACCTCACGAAATTTAGGCGGGAAAATCTGGAAAGTATTCAAAATCAATGAAACAGTCAGTCAAGTCATCGTGCAAAAGTTTGGGTTCACCCCTCAGTATGGTGTATCGTGCAAAAGTTTGGGTTCACCTGAACTTACTTAAATCTGTGGAATCTCAAACCAATCATGTACGCGCCATTATTCGCGCTCAAAAAAGCTTTAAACTATTAAAATCGGTTGAAATATGGCAGAGATATTGACAAAAATGATGTGCGTGCGGCTCAGGTGAACCCAAACTTTTGCACGATTTGCATCATACTGAAGGGTGAACCCAAACTTTTGCACGATGACTTGACTTACTGTTTCATTGATTTTGAATACTTTCCAGATTTTTCCGCCAAAATTTCGTGGGGTCTCTTCAAAGAATATAAGATTACAATTCTAATGACATTTTGATTTAAAATTTTGGTCGATCCAATGCTGAGGAAATTAAATAAGATTTTTTAGTGTATTTTTGGAAAAATGTTACAACTTTAAGTGAAAATTTAGTATACAAAATTCAAAAAATGGTTTTGGAAAAATACATATGAAGTAAGAATAACTCTTTGCCTTTCGAATGCGGCTTAAAGAGTTTCAATTGGAAGTGTAATCACAGAGATATGGACTGAACACTTTTGTATGTTTTTTAGGGGGTGAACCCAAACTTTTGCACGGGAGTGTATGTCATCAAATTACAAGGAAATGGCAGTCAATTGCATTTCAATTTTAACGTCTTCCAATCTATTTTATACCTGTTAAAATGTTGTTCCATACTTTTACGTAAAAACAATACTAAACAAGTTCAAATTAACAATTTTATCGTCACACCCGACAGCTAACAGTTAGACTTTGCGAAGAAATAAAAATTTTCACAAATATCAGCTAATTTATTCCCATTAGATGCATTTGAAGTCACTGTTGGCCTTAAGTGTTCGGAATATGAGTCAAAACGGTAATTGAAAACTTTTTGTTTTTTTCGTTTCTAATCGTATCAGCAACATATTCAATTTGAACGTCCCGCCAGTTCAAGGCCTACTACACCAATGAATTGCTTTGACTTAGTGATTTAAAACAATCTAAAACAAAACTATCAATTTGATATCGATTTGTTGATTTTTTGCCAGAAATCACATTTTCACTGTTTAAATGAAGATTATAAAGCATCTTGTTCTGACTACAAGTTGAATAGTGCGTATTTTTCTTTAATTTCAAAAAAAAAATTTTGTTGTTATATAAATTTTCTTTATGACCTTTTTGAAAGTTTAACAAATGAGAAAAACCAGTTTAAGCTTATAAACGTTACGCTGACAAAAATTTGAAAAATATTGTATTTTTCGCTGAAAATTTGTGTTTATGGGCAGTTTTCCTTAAATTACTAAGTCAAAACTAATTTTAAATGAGTTTCTTGTATCACGCATTTAAAAACTTTCAAATTTGCTTCAAAGCATGAAAAAAATAGGAATCAATTAATTATTCATGAAGTTATGGTCAAACAAAAGCGATTTTTTTAGTCAAAAGAGGAAAAATTAGGAGAAAACTATTTTTAGCTAAGACTTGTTTTGATTTTTGGAAATTTAGATGTCCTACAAACTTTTAATAAATTTAATTTTGAAAAGGATGATGCCAAGAGCATCAAAATTGGTTAGAAAATAACAAAGTTATGAAGATTCCACTGAAGACTTCACCTTCAAGTAGCTTGCGCCACTACTAAATCTTAAAATTTGAGGTTTCCAATTTTATATAATTTGAATTCGGAAGAGCATACGAATTTTCGGTATTAAGCACTTTCGAAAAATAAGCCACAACCTAATGCTCATGATCATGATAAAAAAAACTTAGTGGAAGTGATGGTAAAATGAACAGGGGTGGTAAAATGAACACCGTGGCTCTTAGCGAGAAAAAAACAAATTTCAATGCATTTTTATCACGCATCGACAACTTACAGCATAAACTATAGTGTTTGGGTTGATACGGAGGACAATTGAAGTGAAAATATCATCGAAAACTATAATTTTAGAAAACCACGTGTAAAAATTAGAGCTGACGTAACTTTTAGCTCAGAGGTCTTGAGGTTTTTCAGTGAGGTGAATATCGTTATTATATGATGTAAAATCTGATACCTTTAGATTTCTTTTTAAATGGGTTACAATCATAAATAGATGTATTTTCGGGAAGGCAATGAAAATTTTTTAAAATATTAGTTTTACTCACGATTTTTGCCGATGTTCGTTTTACCACCACCAGATGTTCATTTTACCTACATAGAGCAGGTAAAATGAACATTTGTATCGTTTTTTGCTAGCTATAAAAATTTGTGAAAATAAAGCTATTTTAGCCTGAATTCATGTTGCTGCTTTAGATAACATCCTAATATTTGATCTTGTGCGATAGAACTATACACATTTCTCGTTTTTTTTTCATCAGAAACAAGATGATATTCTTAAGGTGTTCATTTTACCACCCCTTCTCCTACTTCTAATTATTATATAACTTCAGGATGTCTACAACCTCGAAAAACCTGGAAAACCTGGAATTGCAAGTGAATATTGAACCTGAAAAAAACTTGAAATTCTCTGAGAATTCGGCCAAACTCAGGGAAATTATTTTGAGGCATCATTTTCATGTTGGAAATTGTCCACGAGGAGAAATTCTAGATTATAAATATCCCTGAGCTAGACGTTTTGTGGCACAAAGCTCCACCCTGTAAAAAAAAATTTGCTATCGCCGCTATAAAATTGTTGTTTTTGAAATTCTTTCACTGTTTCGTTACTTTTATGTACTTTTTAATTATCATCCATGGTTTTACGGCTTACCATCCGAGTGGAAGTTTTAACAACTTTTTCGGTGAAAAACAAAACATTACATATACATACTTTGCAATTGGATTAAATGGACAAATTGATGTGAAATTTGCACAAATGAGTTACACGTCTTCTCTCTCGGTGAGAATCGAACTAACGATTTCCTGTTCACCAGTTGTAGTTGTTTAGGCATTTATGTGTTTAGTATAAACATGCTTGGACTGAAACCATTTCTTTGGATTGCCACGCTGATGCTCTTTTCCCAGTTTAGTGAGAAATTTATCGAGTAAGAATGTTTCGCAATTTCCCAAAATTTGATTAATGTTAATAAATATGTTGAAATCGCTCCATAATATTTCCACATTTAAAAAACGTAATAAATGCAGAAAAATCGTTGTTCAACAAATATGAACATTGATTATATGGTTTTGCTTTTTGCACAATCTGTGTAAAATTTAAAAAAAAAAGAAATACTTCATTTGTATAAGTTACTCAAATCTAATATTCGATGTGTTTAGATTTTTAGCATCAGTGCTTACACATTGAGGATGCTACTGATATTTTCCAAGTCCAACTCAAGATACTATTTTTTTTTTTCAACAAATTAGTTTGAATTATATGTGTTTCTGGGTCTAGTGTTGCGATAATCTCAAATTCTCATTTCTTATGCTTGAAATTTTTCACGCTTGAGTTGTGTTTGAGTCTACCAACTAAGCTTGGGCTACATTATTTTGAAGGTTTAACAATTTGGAGTACAATATGAAAAAAGCACCGTTATTATTTTTCCGTTTAGCGCACTATCAGATAGATTTGTTGGCTAACTAATTCAAACTTTTAAAATTTATAGAAAAGAAAGCTGTCATCCCTTGTTCTGTTCATCATTTCTAATTTCTCAGTTATATACTCAACGACACCTGCCGGGGTCAGAAGATCAAAAGGAAAACCTAATTTACTGTTCTTTCTCTTCCAGTGAAATACGTTAAATCTAATATCTTTCAATAAGTTAATAATTGCTCGCATTATTCTCTCAGGATGAAAACAAAATTAATTCTGATGGAAATATAACAACACAACTTTCGCCATCGTCCCAAGTGCAAATGTTCAGCCCACCATGAAGTGCAAATCAAAAAATAATTCCGATAACGGCAGAGCAGAGATACGTTTAACCTTCTCCAGTTGATTTTGGCGGCTTTCCACTGGGAGCCTTTTGGCTTCTACCATCACGTCTCGTGACGGTCGGAAAGTCAAACGCCTGGAAAACAGAAGACAAAAATATCTCCTTCCAATTTACCACCTGCGTGCCATCCGTTTTCCTAAAATGTACGGTCGAAATAAAGTCAGAGGCGAAATAAATTTGCATACATTTTTCTTTCGCCACTTGCATGCCTGAGGTGACTGGAAACGTAGCCATGGAGCGGCTTTTTGAAATATTGCTTACCCAACAACCAACAAGGTTGATATTTTGTTTGAATTTCCTGAAATTGAGTACACATTCAACATAATATTGCCTCAAGTGGCTCTTTGCACTCTTGATGATGTTCAACGGTTCGCGCCTCACGGAAGCGAGAACCATACCGAAAACGGTGATAAATTGTGGTACTCATTTTTGCGAACATTAATGATGTACTTTAGAAGACACATTAATGGGTATATTTGTTATTGTGTTTAAATAGGTAAAATAATCATTCAAAGCTATTTAATCAAGTTTTTAAACTCCATGATTCATTAACCGTCACATACAAACAACTTTTCAGATTGAGTATTTTCATTGGCAACTTATATTTTGTTTTAAAAATTTTAAAGCACATTTGGACTTTTCAGACAATTTGTTCATATGCAACACGGTGATTCCTAGACCCTATGTAAACTTGGCCGTTTCACCAAAGTTTTTTTCATTAGTATTATCTCAAACATTACATTAATTTATTACCCAGTGAACCACGTATCGTATAAGAATGTGTGCCAAAAATCTCATATTCATACGTCAAAAATCAGAATCGCACAATATGCCAAATCATAACGAATAAATGTTAACACAAATTGTATATAATTCTCCACTACGATTCATTGTCGACAAACTTTGTTGACAACAAACCATGCCGTAAATAGTATAATCTAGAATCGCGTCAAGTTGTATAAACTGACAGATCACATATCAATGCAGACTAGCTTCAAATGAAATCGCAATAACTTAGCGAAATTTACCACCCGAGGTTGGTATCTTCTGGCGGTGGGCTTCAAAGAACAAAGCGTGTGTGTTGTAGAGCAAACTTCCTTTCATATTGGCAAATAATCACTCCTTATTCATGAAGCGGTCTGTGGTGTACTGGTATGGTACTGGGTTAGGAATCCAAAGGTCTGGTGATCGAGTCTCACTGGGAACTTTTTTTTATTTTTATCGGAATTTTGTGGCATCGTATTGCTGACCATGGAAAGTCTGAAAAAGTCGTGGGAAGTGCGTATATGGCCTCCACTTTGGTGTGTATATAGCGTTTTCATGCATTTTATACGAGTGATTTGATTCATATAGAATTATGTGTAGCAAAATATATACCAGCCAAAATGTTTACTGGGTAGTGCTGTGCAAGCCAACACTATCATCCTAATTTGGTTAACCTAAATTAAGCTATTATGAAGATTTTGTTAACAACTTCTTTCATTTCATTTATCGTAGCAATTCAAAATTAAGGGGCCTTTACGCAAAGGGGTATACGTAATATTTTGGTCGGTTTTGAGTTAAATATACTAAAAAAATCTACTGTTTCCAAAGAATAGTTTTTGGTCCATCAATTGAATTGCTTGCTCCAGCGGGAGCGAGCGAAGGGACCGGAAGCACACTCATTTTGCATTCAATGCGTAATGGAGTAAAATCTGGAATCCTGTAATGCATAATTAAATCATGTACCGTGTGGGATCGAAATCCGTACACCTAAGAAATTAATCTAAATCCGCCCACTTCATACAAAACGCCTACTATTTGTATGAAGTGTACGGATTTTTAGCCTGTACGGATTTCGGTCCCCCACTGTACCACGTCACCATTATCACCACCTTATCCTAATAACCCAATATCCTTTACATGACAACTGCAGAGATGCAGCGGTATATTCGGTCTATAGTAACAATGGTTGACTAAATTAACATTCCTTCCCTTTCCTGATGTTCGTATTGAGCATGGCTGACTCGTATTGCAACTATGAAGCAGTCATTCATGCTCATGCGCTTGCCATCGCTCTTAAAAAACCTACTGTTTCCAATCTTTCCAACAGGAATTTAAGGTGAATAATCAGATTTGATTAATTTCAAGTTTAAGTTATTCATTACCGCTTAATTCGACTAAAGTGTATATATTTTAAAAGATACGCATCTTTCGACCTCAACTGCAAGGCCGTCTTCAGTGTCGTGTACTAGACTTTAGACTTTAGACATAAATTTTTGGTTGACTGCATTTTCCACTAATTTATTTCTTTTTCAAATAATTCAGGTTTGATGCACATTATGTTCAAAAACTTTAAGGCTGATTTACTTCATTTTCAAGAGATTCTGGATTGGTTAACTTATTTTTTAGCAAACCATGTCTAGTTCATCTCTTAATCATCTTAATCGTCATGTTCAAGATGTGATTCATCATACTCTTGAGTTTCAGGTCTGATTCACTTCATTTCATAGAGATCATTGGACATTCAAGACTCCCATTTTCTATCTTATCTGGATCAAAAGATATAACTCCCTTGAAATCCTCAATTTTATTTGCTCACTTTGAACACAAGTGTTTTTTTTATTAAAGGTCTGCTTTCTGGATGTCCTTGATATCCTGAGCATTTTTGCCGAAGACTTGAGCTTTCCATCTCATGTAGATCACATCAAGAGTTTGATATAAATGAAGCCTATCCTTTACTGTTCTACTTATTACAAAATCTATTAGCGGAAAACTACTGCAAATTGACCCTTTAAAGCTTAGCAAGTGGTGGAATTCTCCTTGGAAACATTTCTACAATGCCGTGGAACTTTTTCTGCGGAAGGGGCATATTACCTGGTTTGCTTTGAAACATCAAGATTTCGACCGTTTACAGAAAACGTCTTGTACTCTTTGAAGAAGCTACATGACAAGAGAAAGTTGTATTCAGAGCATGACCAACTAAGTAAATAAAGCTTTGACACAAAAAACATTAGAAGTAATGCATTTGCTACAGCGATAGAGCAGTTTATCCTTGGGGGTGGGACGTATTATACTTGTTTACCCTAACACTGAATCAACAATTTCACGCCACAATACTCTGTACGTGGCCGAATCTCTCCATTCTCGGTTCTGCCCCACGCTCGCCAAATCGATGCGCACTTGATCCGACCATCTAGCTTGCTTCGCTCCATGCCTTCTTGTACCAACCGGATCCAACGCAAACAACATATTTGCAGGGTTGCTGTCCGGCATTCTTGTAACATGCCGTGCCCATCGTATTCTTCTAGCATTGGCCACCTTCTGGATACTGGGTTCGCCGTAAAGTTGGGCGAGCTCGTGGTTCATGCTTCGCCACCACACACCGTTTTCCTGCACACCGCCAAAGATCGTCCTAAGCACCCGACGTTCGAAGACTCCAAGTGCTTGCAAATCCTCCTCGAGCATCGTCCACGTTTCATGCCCATAGAGGACTACCGGCCTTATGAGCGTTTTGTACATGGTACATATGGTGCGGGTGTACATCTTTTTTGACCACAGCTTGTTGTGGAGGCCACCGTAGGCCCGACTTCCACTGATGATGCGCCTTCGTATTTCATGGCTAACGTTATTGTCAGCCATCAGCAAGGATTCATGGTAGACGAACTCGTTGACCACCTCGAACGTATCCCCGTCTATCGTAACACTGCTACCTAGGCGAACCCTGTCGCGCTTGGCCCCACCAGCTAGCATGTACTTTGTCTTGGTCGCATTCACCACCAGTCCAACTTTTGCTGCCTCGCGTTTCAGGCGGGTGTACAAGTCTACAATCTTTTCAAATGTTCGGCCGACAATGTCCATATCATCCGCGAAGCAAACAAATTGACCGTCAACGAAGCGGCTTGATAGCTTCCCACGAACTCGATGGAAGATGATCTGGGATAATACTTTGTAGGCCGCATTTAGCATGGAAGTTCTCTCAATCTCACTTGTCGCCTTTCTTGAAGATGGGGCAGCTCCGATGCCATCCTTACCAGCAGCTTTATTGTTCTTAAGCTGGTGAATGGCATCCTTAACCTCCCTCAAAGTGGAGGCTGGTTAGTTTCCATGTTGTCCCGTCCTTCATTGCCTGTGCTCTCAGTGTCATTCAGGTGCTCGTCGAAGTGCTGCTTCCACCTTTCGATCACCTCACGCTCGTCCGCCAAAATGCTCCCATCCTTATCCCTGTACATCTCGGCTTGCGACTCGAAGCCGTTGCGGGATGCGTTGAGCTTCTGATAGAACTTACCCCAGACAACCAAAATGTACGTATAACGAAATCACCTGGAGGCTTTATATGTGCAAAATTTCACTTATAAGATGTCGCGAAAATACCCTTCCACGTACAAAAGTGGAGGCGATATGCGTGCATATATTATGTGATGAATAATAACATACAATGCGAGTGTATAAATATTATTCCGAACTAACCTGTGATCTTATGCGACTTAACTTATGATAACAAATGTTGATTTGACAGCTGCTACGGATTGATTCGACTTACTTTGTACGAGTGTACGAGACGAAACAAAATGTATAAATGAACTCAGAAAAGAAGTGTTTTATGCGAGGAATCTCATCAATCTGACGAGTTTATCCACGGTGTTTTGCGGGTTTGATGTAATTAGTATGAATGAACGAGTTGTAACGTGAACTTTCATGCGATTTCTGGTTGTCTGGGACGTGTTCCTTGACACCGGCACAGCTGTTCCATCTTTTCGCACTCCCTTCCCTCCAAGCGGCGTTTTTTCTTCCGAAACAAGCGGGTCTGCTGTTGCCGTTTCCGTCTTAACATTCCATGTTCTGTCGGGTCCCTTGCTGCAGCATGACAGCCCGCGCTGCATTCTTCTCCTCGAGAATCTGCTTACATTCCTCGTCGAACCTAGCGTTCCATCGACTTCGTCCCACGTACCCGACGTTGCTCACAGCTGCATTGTTGATGGCTGCCTTTACTGTTCTCCATCAGTCCTCAAGAGGGGCTTCATCCAGCTCACCCTCTTCCGGTAATGCAGCCTCGAGGTGCTGCGCGTATGCAGCTGCGACAACCGGTTGCTTAAGCCGCTCTATGTCATATCGGGGCAGCCGTCGGTACCGTACGTTGTTAACGACGGAGAGTTTTGGGTGCAGTTTCACCATCACCAGATAGTTGTTAGAGTCGATGTTAGCGCCACGATAGATCCTGACGTCGATAATGTCGGAGAAGTGCCGTCCATCAATCAGAACGTGGTCGAGTTGTGATTTTGTCTGCTGTGGTGATCTCCAGGTATATTGGTATGGAAGGCTGTGCTGGAAGTAGGTGCTACGAATGGTCATATTCTTGGAGGCGGCGAAATCAATTAGTCAGCCGATTTTGTTCATCAGCCGGTGGGCACTGAACTTTCCAATAGTCGGTATGAATTCCTTCTCCTGGCCAACCTGAGCGTTTAGATGTCCTATAAAGATTTCGACGTCGTGGCTTGGGCAGCTGTTGTTCTTGCGTTTGAGCTGCGCGTAAAACGCGTCTTTATTATCATCAGTGCTTCCGGAGTTAGGGCTGTGCACGTTTATTATGCTGAAATTGAAGAACCGGCCTTTGAGCCTCAAGTTTCACAATCTCTCATTGATCGGCCACCACCCGATCACGCGCCTCTGCATACCACCCATCACTAAAAAAGCTATTCCCAGCTCACGTGTGTTGCCGCAGCTCTGGTAGATGGTATGGGTACCTCTAAACGTTTGCACCATTGATCCCTTCCAACACACTTCCTGCACCGCTACGATGCCGAATCCAAATCTACAGCATGCGAAAATTGAGCATTTTGTATGAAAATCGGCTTTTACTACTATTATTCTGAACACAACTGTAGATTGTTCGTAGAATAGTTGATACTTGTTTCCCATTATTCAATTATCCTGCGTATCGTTGGCGATTACAATCTACCGCATCTGACATGGCATTTCGATGATGATTGCAACAGTTACTTGCCGCGAAACGCTTCTTCAGAATCGGAAATAATGTTCACCCAATCCATGATCGGTTCTGGACTACATCAAATCAACTCACTTCGTAATATGAATGGACGTATTCTTGACCTAGCATTCGTGAGTGAATCTAGCTTCGTGGAGCTCATCGATCCTCCATCTTCTCTGTTGAAAGTTGACTCTCATCACAAGCCGTTTGTTCTCCGAATCGAAATTGAAACCAGAACTCGCGCCCCTGTTGAAGAGGCTGATGTAGACGACTTCGATTTTAAGCGTTGTGATTTCGCAGCACTGAATGACATGCTAGTGGCAGTTGACTGGAATGAAACGTTTGGCGATGCACCTCTCGACCGAACCACTGTATTGTTTTACGACAAGGTTTTCGACATCATTCGCCATCACGTACCACGGAGACGAAGGTGCTCTGCCGTGCATTCGAAGCTACCGTGGTGGACACCAGAGTTACGACACCTCCGGAACATCGTTCGCAAAGCACGAAAGCGTTACTTCCGGAATAAATCTCACGACAACAGAGAGAATCTCAAGTCCCTCGAAACGCGATACAGTGTATGCCAAGAAAACGCTTTTCGGAGCTATACAAACCGTATGGAATCCAACTTAAAACGGGACCCGAAATCTTTTTGGACGTACATCAAGAAGCTGAAAAACATCAACCGAATTCCTTACAACGGAACGACAGCCGAAACTACAGAAGCTTCCGCTAATTTATTTGCAGACTTCTTCAGCAGCGTGCATAACAACCACTCCCCTACGTTCTCATCATCGGTGAGGCAGAATATTCAATCTTTTAACGTAAGTCTACCAATGATAACGATCTCTCAACACGAAGTTTCATCTGCGTTGAAAAAGCTTGACGTCACTAAAGGTGCAGGCACAAACTGCTTACCTCCGACATTGCTCAAAGAGTGCGCAGACTCATTGAAGACTCCAATCAGTGTAATTTTCAATCGCTCTCTACGTGAACAAGTTTTCCCTGAGATTTGGAAAATGGCTTCAATCACTCCGATTCACAAGTCCGGCAGTGTTCACTCTGTCGAAAATTATCGAGGCATCTCAATACTATGCGGTATCGCAAAGGTATTCGAAGAGATTATACACAGGAGTCTCTACAGCGCAGTTCGTCCAATAATCTCCGATGTTCAGCATGGTTTCGTAAAGAAAAGATCGACAGTTTCCAATCTGATGAGTTTCACAAATGTTTTGTCAAATAGCGTCGAGAAGCGGCGTCAAGTGGATGCAATTTATTTCGACTTTGCGAAAGCCTTCGATAAAGTTCCTCACGAACTTGTAATCAGCAAGCTTAAGCATATTGGGCTTCCTGACTGGATAACCGAATGGCTTAGATCCTACCTGACCGATCGAAAAGCTCATGTGAAAGTTGGCCGTGCACGTTCTCATTCATATGATATATCATCCGGAGTTCCGCAGGGAAGTGTTCTCGGCCCGCTAATATTCATCTTATTCATAAACGATCTCGCCGTCCGTCTAAAATCTGGAAAGCTGATGTATGCGGATGATCTTAAGATCTATAGAGAAATATCTTCGACTCTCGATTGCTGTGCATTACAATCTGACGTAAATGAGCTGATTTCATGGTGTACAGAGAATGGTATGGAACTGAACATAGACAAGTGCAAAACTATTACCTTCACGCGGCGCCAAACGTACGTGACCCACGACTACGCAATCGGTAACAACATCATCGAGCGCGTGTTTTCCATTCGTGATCTTGGCGTAATAATAGATAGTAAGTTGAAGTTCACTGAACACATAAGCACCGTGACGGCGAAAGGATTTGCTGTGTTGGGATTCATCCGACGAAACTCGCAATCGTTTCGCGATGTGTACACGCTGAAGGCTCTGTATTGCTCGCTGGTCAGGAGCGTCATGGAATATGCAGTGTGCGTCTGGTCTCCATACCATGCAACGCATATGCTCAGAATTGAGAAGGTGCAGCGCTGTTTCATCCACTATTGTTTAAGGCAGTTACCGTGGAACGATCCGACGAATCTTCCCGACTATGTAAGTCGTTGTAGACTGATAGATTTGGAAACATTGACGTCCAGACGAACTAAGATTCAGCGATTATTTGTGTATGACTTGTTGTCCAATAACATCGACTGCTCGGAACTGACCAACGAACTCAGGTTTTACGTACCGACAAGGCAGCTCCGCGAGAGGCAGTTGCTGGTTATACGACCGCATAGAACGACATATGGACAGAACTGCCCTATGTCTAGTTGTTTGCGGGCATTCAATGATGTAGGATGTTATTTTGATTTTAATGTGTCCAAATGTACTTTTAAACATAGGATTAAGTATTTAAGTTAACAGTCTGGTGGATTAAGGCATTGATCCAAGACGTAGCAATAAATAAATAAATAAATGAACGACAAAATGCTGTTGCAATTAAACCTTTTCGGCCAAATGTCCATTCGACGAAATGTCCGTTCGACCAAATGTACTTTCGACCAAACGCCATTCGACTAAATGTCATTCGACCGAATGTCTTTCGACCTAATGTCATAGATTCGTCGACGAGTATGCGTGTGCTCCAGATGAAGTTGAGAGATTTGCAGTTCCACGTACCGAGCTTCCAATCGCTAGTCTCTTAACGTCTCTGTGGTCTTCGCCGAATGTCCCGGTTCATATTCTCTCGTTGATTATTCGTTGCTTTTTGGGTTTGCTTTTTTTTTCATGAAATATTGTCAAATTTTCAGAGAAAGTGATTGATTACTTTTTCTTTCGAATGACGAACCCTATGATTTAAAAAGCGCATGTAAAGAGCCCTAAAATAAACCAGATGGGAATTAAGTATATGAAAGACAAACATGTGATTCCATCAACGAAATGCTTTCAAATACACATGAAAGATGTTGAGATATCACATTTTTTCAACGTGGAATGAAAATCTTACTTTTATTTACTGTGAGTAGGTAAATAGGAGGTCTTCCTTAGCCGAGTAGTTAGAATGGTTAGCAAAGCAAAGCCATGCTGAAGGTGTCTGAGTTCGATTCCCGGTCGATCTAGGATCTTTTCGTAATGGAAATTTCCTTGACTTCCTTGGGCATAGTGTATCATCGTACCTGCCACACGATATACGAATGCGCAAATGGCAACTAAGGCAAAGAAAGCTCTCAGTTAATAACTGTGGAAGTGCTCATAAGAGCACTAAGTTGAGAAGGGAATGATAAATAATAAACACTCCACGATTTTTTTTGAAAATATCACTTGCAAAACACTACACATATATCAAGGTTGCTGGCCTTTTCAAAGAATCACCGTATTACGGTACATAGTAACATCCCTCCGCAAACCTACAGATAAGTTCAACTCCACTGGTAGCCCGAAGAATCGAATCATGAAAGCCCAAAGGATTAAAGTGGGATTAGTCAGCGAAAAGGCCCAGCAACAACGCAAAACTCATTCAAGCGCTCCAAATTAAATCTATCAGACTTCGTAGAGCAAAGCCGAAGAACGACTGAAAATTGTCATAGCTATAGACGGTCTGAGAGTAGTGCATAGTATAGGCATTCATTGTGTGCTCTGGAATAGGCGTATGAACATTACGAAACGGTATTCAACAGAGACTGTTTTTTGTTGTGTATCGTCACAAGAGATAGCCAAAGTCGTGATGTGTATACACATAAATTGTAACCAACGACCGTTGTTACAAACCAATGCAATGGTCGTCGTTTTTACAATCGTGTATTCAGCAACCAACCTAACTGCACAATGTTCTAGCATACTGATGCTACTAGCTGCCATCGTCACAGTTCATGTTCATCAACCATAGACATTCATCAGGAGAAATTGTTCTCGCAACCATTATTCTGGCCTTTTGGAGAAATCAATGCCACAGAAATAAATCTACATTTTGATTGCATCAACACAAAATATCTGATTGAGAGTTACATGGCCAGATTTTGATTAGAGGGCTTGTAAATGAAAACAAATATAATTCAGTTGAAAAGTTTCTAGAATCTGAATCAGATTTGCTCATTTTAATTTACATGCCGCAAAAAAAACTTTACTGGCTAAATTAAACCATGAGATATTTGTAGAACCGCACGATGGGTAATGGTCAGGTTTCCATAAAACCATTCAAAATACAAAATCTAGACACTTAGTATACCGAAACAGTCTGGCAATAAATATAAATTACTACCGGAGTTAAGGGATAAAAAAAGTTTAACTTCAGTTTCAAGATTCAGTGAGATATTTTTAAAATAATCATGAGTATTTAAGTAATTTCAATGCCAACAGCAAAACATTATCTTTTAGGTTAATAACTTTTATGCTTCCCATATAACAACATAGGTTTTGTTCAATCTAAAGCTGATGCTACTTCAATATCATTCTAAGTTGAATTATTCCAAGGTACACCGGTAAATTATTCATATACCTATGTTCATTCTATTTGAAAGCAGTGCATCATTCAATTATCTTGAATTGTTTTCGTACTGATATGCAATATGATCAAAGCTAGAAATTTGCATTTTTTTTGTGCAGTACATCCTTATGAATAACCCATCATATTTAAGGAGAATTTCGTCGAGCTTTTTGAATTGATGAAGTGATTAATTTTCCCTGCAAAAGAAGCTTCGCACTAAACGACGGACTTGCATGTAACACCCAGTTACAAAGTCGAAAACAATAACTACCAACTAAAAAAATGCCAGTTTGAAGCGGGAGTCGAACGCATAACCCCCACTGCTTTATGCGTGACACTTAACATTTGTACAGTAAGTCGAAAAGAGCTTAGAAATTACGTAATAATTACCCACACGATGGTAAATATTTGGCTCTGATTACTACATAGCCGAATAAATGTTTAAAATTGCAAAGATTTTGTTAGATTCGAAATCGAGGTTTGCCTGTCGAGTCACGCCTAGTCCAATATTTGCAAATTTGGCTAAGCGTTTACTGATAGTTATAATATTTTCCGTTCATGTAGTGCTTATAAGAATCAATAGCACCAAAACTATTCCCAAATAAGGAATCATTCCTATTTCTAAACATTTTAACAATGTGATCGAACGCATTTACAAAACAGACCCTTTGACTTTAATTCGAATTTACTTAAGGCATAGACCGAATGAGTTAAGTAGCTTAGAAAAAGGGATAATCCCTTAACATCTCCATTATTTTCTACATGAGAATTTTCTAAAAAAAATATCAAACATCGAAAACAAGACAAAGGTTTTGTTTGCATTACGATTCTAATTAAATTTGATTATGTAGGTACTCAGTGATTTGCATCTTTTCCTAACTATTGTTTCCTAATTCTTTAAATGAATGTGCTGAGGCTAAAAAATGCGGATAAAAATATTTTGAAATGTTTTAATTATCTACAATCTACAACATTGTGTAGATAGCCACTATCACACAATGCAGCTTACAATTTCCCGAACACATATAGCATTTTATACTGCTTCATAAAGACCCATATACTCAGCAGATACTCTTGGTATACTTCTGGAGAAGAATCCCCGGCAGGCTGACGATCTACACGGAAGGCGAGAACTGATTGTCGAAAAGGCAGTTAGGATTCCGAACAAAGACTTTGACGGTGGATGCTCATCGCGTGCGCGGAGAAAGCGTCCAAGCAGAAGAGGACAGGCAATCTATATTGCGCAGTGGTAACGATAGATGTTGGGAACGCGTTCAACAGTGCCAGTTGGGAGGCTATCGCCGCAGCCCTACACCTGTGGGTCCCCGACTGTGTAAAGTTCTACAAAGCTACTTTCAGAATACTGGATAACGATACAAACCAGGGACGGATGTCCAGCAAAGTAACGGCGGGAGTACTACAGGAATCCATACATGGTCCAACACTGTGGAATATGATGTACGATGGAGTACTAACATTGACACTGCTGAATGGAATCGAGATCATCGGGTTTGCAGATGACGCCATTCTTGCGATAACTGGCGAGATTGCTGATGAGATGAAGATGCTAACGGCAGAATCGCTAAGCATCATTGAATCATGGATGACTGGAATCAAGCTGCAGTCGGCTCATCACAAAACGGAGATGGTGCTGGTCAAAAACTGCAAGGCGATTCAGCAGTTCGAGATCAACGTCGGAGGACACCCAATCTCAGCGAAGCAATCTTTAAAGTACCTTGGAGTAATAGTCGACGGCAGGCTAAACTTCAACAGCCACGTAGACTATGCCTGCGAAAAGGCAGCGAAATCAGCTATCACTGTAGCTAGGATTATGCCCAACATCGGAGGACCAAGAAGCAGTACGAGGCACCTTTGGCGACCGTATCATCGTCCATATTGAGATACGGAGTCCAGGCTTGGGCTGTAGCATTGACAACCAAATGCAATCAAGAGAAGCTGGCAGGTACGTTCTGGCTGATGGCTAGAGTGGTGAGTGCCTACCGCACTATATCGCCGCACTGATTATCGCTGGAATGATGCCCATCTGACTGGATACAATGGCTAAATGGCAACAGCAGTGGAATAACTCGGAGAAAGGAAGGTGGACCCACAGGCTCATTCCTAACGTTTCGGTGTGGACGACTAGAAAACATGGAGAAGTTAACTTCTTCCTGGCACAGTTCGGACACGCAGAGTCTTCACTTGGAATGCCGTGAAAAGAGGGATAATGCAGAACATGTCGTCGCTGCAAACGAGATGGCGTGAAAACCAGAGAGCTCCGGGTTGCGATCGGAGTAGGCTAGATCCTCCGTCGGGGACTAGATCAAGTAGAGCAGACGTAACCGGTAATAAGTTGTCGGGGCGCCTGCAAACTGGAAGGCTTCCTCCAACCGGAATTGCAGAACCGACCCTGGCACTTGGCCAACCTACGTCGGAGTAGGCTGAGTCCACCGCCGGGGTCTAGCTGAGTAGATCGTGAAACAGCACCGGAAAATGATCGTCGGGGCACTTCCGTTTCACAAAACGGAAGCTTCCCTCCATCGGAATCGCAGGACCAACCTCGGCATCTGTCCGGTCAGCTTCGGAGTAGACTACGTCCACCGTCGGGGACTAGCTGAGTAGATCGCGTAGTAGCTCCTGCAAAAGGTTTTCGGAGCGCCTGTGAACAGGAAGTTTTTTTCTCCCGGAATCGCAGAACCGACCTCGGCATCTGCCCTGCCAGCTTTGGAATAAGTTAAGTCCAACTTCGAGGACTAGTGGAGTGGATCACGTTGTGCACCGACAGATGATCGTTGGAGCGCCTGTGAACCGAAAGCTTCCCATCACCGGAATTACAGGACCGACCTCGGCATCTGTCCGGATATCATTGGATCGGAAGATTTTCCACCGCAGAGTAACTCTTCGTCGGAGTAGAATAGATCCACCGCCGAGGGTTACTCTGAGTAGTATGTAACGTATTATAGTCATGACTCGTCGGAGCACCAGTGAACCGGAAGCCATCCTCCAACTGGAATCGCTGGACCGACCGCGGTATCCAACTGGTCTACCAGGAGAGCTCGAAAAGCAGCTGGGGAGAACGATTCGTCGTAGAGTAGCGAAGTGCACATGAGCGTCCAGTAGATGTTCAGCAGGGCTCTGACGTGAGGCCAGCCCAAGAGTAAAATGCATCGTCGCACAGAAAGCTGTACAAAGCCCCGGCGAGATTTCAACCGCCACTTGGGTAAAACGTGTAGTCGCAGACACACCGTAGAAATGCCGTAGTGAGCAGCGTTCTTGACGACATTAGGCTCCAACAGCGAATTAGCAGAACAGCCAAAAGCTGAGACTGATGCAGTGCATGAGCAAAGAAGTGCATGAGCACAGAAGTGCATTCGTACAGGGCTTCCCTGAAGAAGTTGCGTGAGGTAGTTACGGGGGAGGGAAGGATAACATTGGAGCAATAGGTTTTTTAGTGGTTAAACACGTCTAACGGGAATCCCACATCCAACAGGCCAGACTTTTAATACATTTTGTACCCTCCTATAAATAGAAAAAAAAGAAGATTACTAATATATCGACATTTGGCGTTTTTGTGACTTGTCAAACATGTAAGAGAAGTTCCACCCCTTATACCTTATTTATTCTTAATACCTCTTTTTTGATTATTATTGTATGTAAACCAGATTTTCTCAATTTGAAACATTTTAACACCCAGATACCATATTTATTTGAATTTCAACTTGAATTTATTTAACGAACAACAATCATATCATATTTTGGCTTCATCAATTCAGTTTTACTATAGGTATAGCACGTTTGTTATTTATTCAGCCATTCCATGAAAAACCGATCTAGTGGGTCACCGAATTCCGTGAAAATTTGCTATTTTGTTCCTTATCCGAAATAAGGATACACGTTTTTTGGATGTTTTGATTAGGGTGACCATTTCCGAAATAGAGTGACCAGAAAAATCGCGATTTTGCAGAACTTTTATTTTTAAAAAAATTATAACTTTTGAACCGCTTGACCGATTTTCAATTTTCTTGGACGAAATGAAAGTTACAGATTATGACTTTTCAAGAAAAATGTAAAATTTTACAATTTTTTTTTTATCATAAAAAATAAAAAAAAATCCGTTTTTTGTAGGCCTTGCAACAAAAGGGGCTATTGCTGTTCTCATTTCTTCTTGAAAATTTAGAAAATTTTACGTTTATTGTCAAATTTTTAGCAATGTATGTTATTTAGTTTTTGAGATATATATTTTTGAAAATAGAAAATCAGTCATTTTTCATCGGCACACACTGTAGGTCTCAGCACAATAGATCTTCAAAAAACAAAAAAACGATTTTTTTTTATTTTGTATTATGTAAAAAACCCATTTTTGTGAAATTTTATATTTTTCTTGAGAAGTCAGAGTAGCCTTCATTTCGTCCAAGAAAATTGAGAATTGGTCAAGCGGTTCAAAAGTTATATATTTTTTAAATAAAAAATTTTAAAATCGCAATTTTGGTAACCCTGTTTTGGAAATGGTCACCCTAATAAAAAAACCCAAAAACACGTGTATCCTTATTTCGGATAAGAAATAAAATAGCAAATTTTCACGGAATTCGGTGACCCACTAGATCGGTTTTTCATGGAATGGCTGTATTACTACTTTTAACTACAGTTTTAATTATTTACTATACCATTCTGAAATTGTGCAAAATATATCCTGAGAATTTCTGCCCGATCGTAGAACATCGATACAACATGGGGTTATGGCTCTCGTGGACATAAGAATTATCAGTTTAATAATGTTTAAATTCCATTGGACGGAGGTGGGACATTTCGTATAAGGACGTTTCGCATAAGGACGTTTGGCATAATGAAGCGGGAACTTCGGAAGAGCAAGAAGACAGTCAAAGATGAGGAGGACATGTTAAGAAAATGGAAAAAAAAACTGAGAAACTGGTACCGTAAAACGGGGTAACTTTGATAATGCGGGTAACTTTGATAGTGCGAGACCCCCAACATATTAAATGAAATAACGAAGTTTCTGTCAATCAGTTAAGGAAAACGAATGCAAAAGTAAAGAGTATTAGTATGACACTTCATGTCAAAGCTATTTTCGTTGGAATCAAGTGCATTTGAGGACTTTTATGCAAATATTAAAAAATTACAAGATTTTAGCGTTTTTGCAACGCTTACAAACAATCTGTTCTACGACCACTATTTGATGTAGTTTTAAATAGTTGGCCACTTCTCTTTGACAGCCTAGTTATCATAGAACTTGAATACGGTCTCAAATCTTTTAGCGAGAAGCATTTTCACAAACTGGGACCATTTTCGTAATCTAAGTCAGAAATTTCCATATAACGTTAAACGCCTAGAGATATGCAATGCCCTACAAATGTTCGTAATTCGTTCAATTTTGTTCGATTCATACTCCATTATCAAAGTTACCCCAAAACAGAAAACCAACTTTCGATTATATGAAATATTATATATCCATTCAAAATAAATCTTTTGGCAATCTATCGACTGCAATCGATAGATAGGCTGCCAGTACTTGCTTTAAAAATTTAAATTATAATTATTTCAAACAGCATGCATAAATATTCAAGTTTTCTTCGAAAAAACTATCAAAGTTACCCCGTTTTACGGTACCAGATGACACTGTTAAGACTTTGATGGAGGGCATCAAGCGAAAATGCCTTCAATTTTACACTCAAGGCTCCATCTATTAATTTTTCTTTTGATTTTTGAATTAATATATGTATAAAACTACCCTAAAATTTTGGTTTGATTCCACACATTATAAGCAAATTGGCATGACATTTTCGGTGTCGCAATAATTTTGTGTTCGCCCTTCACATGTACTCCTATGAAACTGCTTTATTATATGGTATGTCTTTATAAGAAAAGAGTCACTCTCCTTGTGGACATTGCAGTGTCGGACGAAAAATTTGTACAGTAATGACCCGATTTTGTCAGCCCCTGATTTTGTCTGCCCATGATTTAGTCAGCTTTTTGACCCTATTTTGTCAGCCTATTTTCAAATACATCAAAAAATTGTGCTCTTAAAGTTTTTTCACGTGTACTTTAATACTGATGATGATGTTCGATGTCATGCACGCAAGGGCGTAGCAAGGGGGCAATGCCTCCTGCCCTCTGTACAATAGAACAATTTTATTACGGGAATTACTATTGTGTTTGAATTCTTCAAGGATTGTCTTTCACACAGCTTCAGCACAACCTACCGTTAAACTGTTATATAGAGACAGTTTAGCACCTTGCTCTATTCGGGTAAGTTGTGAGGCACATCCTAAAATACACAGAATCTTATTATTCTTGGGATTCAAATAATTCACTAATATGTATGTGGAAATCTGGAGTTTTGCTGAAAGCCTTTGAATTGATTACGACGATTGGTGTGAACTGGAATTCATGTGAATGTAGAGATTGCAGTTATTCTTGCGATAATCGTTAGAATATAATTAAAATCCCCACTGATATCCCGGATTCTCACTGAAATCTTAAAAACTCATCTCAATTCCGAAGAAAAACTCAAATAACTTTCAAAATATCTGAATTCGGATCGTATTTCCTTTACTACTGAGATTGTACTCTTCACTCATTTCACCCATTCTAAGTTGCGTCTTTCCATATAACAGTTAACCCACCCTTATATATAAATAGCACAGATATACCTGGCCACATTGATTTTTGTAGAAGCTGGCATGAAAAAGGTTAATACAATTACGAAGAAATTGAATTACCGACAGAAAACATGTGAGGCAATTCTGCTCTCCTGGAATTCAACACGGATTAAGGGTTGCCCATGCTGCGGAAAATTAACACTTTAGTGCCCTAGTAATTAAGTTGAATGAGTGAAAAAATCTGACCGTCCATCGCGTTCCGTGGTCCGTGAAATTACTGAGCGGGGAACAAAAAACAAAACAAAACCTATGATCATTTAACTTTAGCAGTGCTCACCAGTGTCGGCTAAGCCCGAAGGATCGAAATCTTACTAACCTATTCGTGTTTTCCTCTCTTTATTTGCAGTGTGAGCCCGGGCTCGGGGCTAGTGTTATGTACAATTTGCTGTACAATGCACCTCAGAAGTTGATGCTCCTAGCGGGCTGCAGTACGGTTTGTACGACAGTAGCCGAAGCAGCGAAAATGTGGAACCTAGTTGTGGTAAGTGATGTTATACATATTTTTCCTACATCCTGTTCTGGTTTTCTCCTGCTACTGATTGCTGTCTGGAGGTCGCAAATACATACTGCTTTGGGCTTGTGACGCAGACAGACACCGTTTTTTCCCCTATCATGTTCTGTTTTTCTGCTCCTCAGAGCGAAGGCAGGGTCGGCGAAAGCAAAATATTCCTTTGAATCGCTTCGCCGTGAGCACTTTTGCTTAATTAAAAACTTGAATTGAAGCTCTTAAATTACATCTGCTTCTCAAATTTTTATTCTATATTATATGTATTTTAAACTGGGTCCTCCTTTCCACTAATATGGACATTTCGACATAAAAGCAACTTTTTGTACAAAATTTAACGAACTCGTGCGTTTGAAGCTAATATTTTATTTTGGTTCAATAATGTTTCAAATTCTTCCCTAAATCTTCTTGAGGATTGGTTATTACCCCAAATGACTGATGCAGCATGGAAAGGAAAGGTCAAGACATACATGAGGTTGGAAAGATTGTGCGGGCTATTCATGGCGAGGAAAATTTAAAGAAACAAGAAGTATTACCGGATAAATAGTGGAGATACGTCGACGATATTTTCAGCGTTATCAAACGGAACGATCTACCTAGAACTTTGGATACAATTAACAGCATACACAAGGGTATCAAGTTCACCCACGAGGAGGAGAAGGAGATAAAACTGCCGTTTTTGGATCTACTTGTCATCAGGGAAGATCTATAGGAAGCCTACACCCAGCGAGTCATCCTTTACACATCGTTCACATCATTAGTTCCAACATAAGATGGCAGAGTTTCACCACATGGTCCACAAGATGCAGACTCTACTCCTCAGCGAAGACGGAAAGAATAAGGAACTGGAATATATTTTCAAGACGGCAAGGATCAACGGATACGAGGAAGGAACGATAAGAGCCATCATTGACACACTGAGTGAGGCTGTCGTTTACAAAATCAGTTGTCCTCACTGCAGCAAGATCAAACGAAGCGGTCCCTAAACGTTAGATTCAAGGAACACTTAGCGGAGATAGAAGAGGCTCAGAAGGCAATAGACAAAGGGATGACTCACAATTTCAAATCTAAGGTAGCAGAACATCTCTTTACAGAGGGTGTGGCGGTACCACGAGTAATTGAATTTGATAATGAATTGAAAATGAATATTAGTTTAAGTTGTACAGATAAATACCATAGGTTGAATTCAACCATTGAAATACCCCTTGTAAATATCACTCACCTCGAGTGAAATGATGAATTCGAATTCATTGGTTCATTTGCTCCACTCCGCATACCATTTGAAGAATGAGCTCCCTGTTCGATTCTGGCGCTGAGCGTAAATCGACAGCCAAGCGATCTTTATGCAGAAGACCGTGATCTAGGCTCGGGCGTCGACCTGGGTTCAAGTATCGTTGACCCCCTAGGTCTTTTAAAAAACTTCGGTGGGCAGCGAGTTGGATGATCGTGCCCACTTAGGGAAATTGAATGCTTTCTCCCGACGGATAGAGAAAGTAGTATGCGTGAATGCGATTTTTGACCTTCGCGAAATTCTACTTCGTAGATTTCGCGTAATTTCCGGCGACGAAGATTTGCAAATCTCGCGCCTATTCTGAGGATCCTTGAACTTGACTCTTTCACTTCGTTTTGGTCTGCGGAAGAGGCGAGAGCGGTCCAAGTTTAGTTTAACCGCGCCGTGGTGTGATAGTTCAGGTGAACTAAAAGTGAACGTGAAAAGACTTTGAATTTTACTGATTTAGATCTTTCTCCAAAATATTCCCTCAAGTAGATTTAGCTAGTTCAGAGTTAAGTGCTAGTAGAGCTCTGTGTGATATTTTGGCGGTTATAGTGCGAGTGTGGACCATTTGATGCGACAGGTAATTCAGGTGTTGAATAGTGTGCTAGGTGCAAGTTCTGAATGTCCCGTATTGTGCGACGCTCCTATCAAATAGATCCGTGGCAAGCTGCAAGGCCCGTCACACCACACCCCCAAGTTAGCGACCGTTTTCGACCCCGCATTCCAGCTTAGGAGTTTCCCGGCGGTACACGTCGGCCGGAGAGGGCAAGCGTACGTCAACCCGCGCCCTTGGCAGGGCAGCAACAGCGAGCAAGACGGTTTCAGACCGATATACATCAAACCCGTGTGAACTATTAGCAAAGTTCCGTTGAGCGTCCCGAACCGGTTTCGAACCGGTGACCCCCGCGTGAGAGTCACGCACGCTACCAACTGAGCCATCGTTGGTGACGACCACCGATGTGACGGCTGTACCCCGTCGAGCAAGTCCACGAATCCCGTGTGAGGCGTCGTTGAGAACGGAAACCTGATGAGCGAATAGCAGAAGCGAAGTCCGAAGGAGATCCGCGTGTCGGCCACGTGAGGTGCCGCAGCAACAGCAACAACCGTCGATGCCTCCACGCAAGTAGATTCAAACCGTGAGTACTCATTTTTCTATCCCATGCGCATGGTGAATTTCGCCCCTAGCCTGAGTTGAACCGCTAGCGTTGCCACACCGTTCATTTCAGCCCTACCGTTCGTTCCGTTTATGCGTCGGTAGTCGGCAACATAAATTGAACAGAAGAGAGAAAGAGAGAAGCTAGAGTAAAGAGGGAATGCAGTAGTAGAATAGGCCTAGATTTTAAGAGTGTAAATATGGAATTGTCGGTAAAACAGAAGTAAAGAAATGGATTTATTATAGCTTAGCTTAGACTGACTACACATATCAATGGTTGCTATTCCGTGATTGGCCGAAGTCAGTGAAAATGCACAAAGAATCAACTAGAAGTTCGGCTGGGATTGTCCATAATCTTCTCCAGTGTGCATAATTCAGTGCCTCTATTTATACAGGGTCAATAACGGCGCCGGCCACGTCCTTGCAGTCAGGTGGGATTAGGGGGGGGGGGATGTTAGTGTGTAACCTTTGCTATTTGGAGACCGTGTTTGCCTCTGCATCTCCACAAAGGTCACTGGGAGGGATGTTTGTTAATGGGGAGGATCGTTGGGTCACAGGATTCACTTTGATAAGCGAGTAGACCATGATAAACAATGATTTGTGAGATATATACATGCTTATACGTGAATAAAATATTTTCATTTGATATGAACAATTTCTATGTAGAGGAAAATTATGCCGACACTTGAGGTGACGAACCATTCAAAATTTAATGAACAAATATATTTTACTCATTTGAAAAGAAACAAAAAACTCGATTGGTTGGGACATCATAGAACACTCTTATTCTTATGCCGACACTTACGGTGGCGAACCATCCAAAGTTTGTTAAATAGAGCGAACCTTTCGCAAGTCTACACTTGTAGTGTCGAACCATTCAAAGTTTTTTTAATTACAAAAATAAAGGTATATAAGAGGTGTTCTGAAAAAAAAATGTTAAACATAAATAAATCATGAATCAGATTTTGTGTCGACACTCACAGTGACGAACCATCCATAGTTTGTTGAAAAATCATATTTACATCCCACCATTGTAACGATTGAATGTGCAGTCATACATATTTTATAGATTAGAAATAGTAGCATGAAACGAGCTCACCAATTGATCTGTTATCCTTGACTGAGCAGCCACAATCCACTTTCAGCTTCACTAGATTGCTCGGCTATAAAAAAGCACTCAGGAAAAAAATAGGCGCGCGACCCGAAAAGGAAAAAAAACTGCTCGGGCTTTCTTGACGCACTGCCCAGGAGCAAGCGTCAAGGTCGAAGGATCAAACAGAACTAACCGATCGCGACACTTTTTCACTTACTCCAACCGAACTCACCGATCACGCCACTTTTTCACTTACGAGACCGACGCGCGACATGTTTGATCCTGCTCTTGTTGCTCGCCCCGGCAAAAGCAAGTGTCAAGATCGAAAGATCAAACATAACTCACAGAAGTAAAGAAATGGATTAATTATAGCGAGAAATAGAGAGGAAGAAGTTTGAATTTGAAGTAGATGCGTTTTCAATAAATGAGTACATTACAGTCCAAAATTGTTATGAATAGCTTTTTGTTGGGAGAAGTCTAGAGAGGTAAATGTAGAGGGATTTTCACGTTTCGGGTAGTTTTTGTTTTTGGTAATTTTTTTTTTTTTTTATATTTTACTGGAGAGGTTGACTCCGAATTCAACCAAGGGACAGCTCTTTAATCGAACGAAGGTTCGTTCGAGGTGTTTGAGTCTTGTTTTCCTGATCAGCCAGCTTCATTTGGGAAAAACCAGAACCCTCCCCTGAAGGGTCTCAGTTCGGTCGGGCAACCTTTCAATCTCGGTAAATGGTCTCCCTCGGGAGTGGCGCGTAAGCCATTTTTACTTGTTCCCGGGAAACTCGGGCTGTCGGGTTACAAGGGTCATACGATAACAATGGCGGGTATCCATATTTTACAAAGGGGTTTCTTCACCTTGGAAATTGGATTTTTCGGAAAGTCATGAAATTTGCAAACAGGTTCCTACGCCGCTACTCAACAAAGCCCAAGGCAACGGCAATACATGGCTTTCCAACTTGATACCTACTAATCGTTCCCTGATGTACCTAACAGCTCTTAAATTTAAGTTTCTGCAAAAACTGGGACTTATGATTATACCTAGTTTAAACGGCCAGTTGAGGTCGACATACGCGTATCTGTCAAATGATACAAACTCAAGTGGAATTAAATGGTATAGTACTAAATTCGGTTTTTCGTTTATTTTTAAAAACGTTATTTTATCTTCCATGATTCGTTCACATAAATTGAGTATTGTTTAATCTTTGAGGTTGATTGGGCACGTCAGGAGTTAATCAATCATCAGCCTAGATAGCCGCGAAGTGTCCGTAGCGGTTTTTTTTTTCAATTAGTTTAGAATTAACACTACGGACTGCCTTTTCCTGTGGTAAAAGTGCACCTCACAGGTGACCTTTAATTAATGATGTGTTGCGGCTTCATGTTTACCGTACCGTACCCCCAGACTCATGCAAAATGGTACAGCCCAAGTGGCGCTAGTTCAAGAACCTTACTTTTGTAAGGGGTTCTATCTTGGTAATCTTGTGGACCCAGTTTTTGTTACTTTAAGTAAACATGAAATGGCGAACTTGCGTGCTCCTTGTGCATACGTGCTCGTCAATAACACAATCGATGCTATATTGATTTCTGAGATAATAACCAGAGATGTATGTGCTGTCAAAATTGAAGTTTCTGTTGGTGACCTAGGAAATAGGAAATACGTCTATTGTTCGGTATATTTACCACATGATGACATCCCAAATGTATGATATCAAACGAGTTGTCGTACACTGCGTAACAAAAGGCCTTCCGCTGACTGTGGGCAGTGATGCCAATGCTCATCACATCATCTGGAACAGCTCAGATATCAATTTGAGAGGCTCAAGTCTGATGGAATTCTTAAATAGTACAGATCTTGGATTACTTAGTCACTCAACCTTCATGGTATCTACTAGAGAAGAAGTGTTAGACATTACGCTCTGCGTTCAGTCACGAGTTGACGAATTGGCATGTATCAGATGAGGAATCATTATCTAAGCATCGCTACATCTTCTTTGAACATTCAAATGTAACTGCTCAGACTCCACGGATATTCTCCGTCCATTGATAATTCAAGTGATTTGGATGATGCCGTTGATACTACAACGTCCTACATTATGGTAGTTTTTAAAAAAGCATGTCCTCTATGGCCTGTGAAGACTACAAGAGGGAACCCATGGTGGAATTTCGATTTGACCGAAAACTTGTTAACGATGTTACGCCAATTTACTCGATCTATGGCTGTGTCCCTCCAACTTAGATTTTAGCCCATGCTCTTCAGATCTTGTTGCACCTGATCAAGCCACCTCGCTCGCTGTGCTCCCCGCCTTTTCGTACCAACCGGATTCAACGCAAACGCCATCTTTTTAGGGTTGTTGTCCGGTAGTCTTGCAACATGCCCTGCCCAACGCACCCTTCCGGCTTTCGCCACCTTCTGGATACTGGGTTCGCCGTAGAGTCTAGCGAGCTCGTGGTCCATTCTCCGCCGCCACACACCATTTCTCCTGCACATCGCCAAGCAGGTCCTCAGCATCCTTCGTTCGAACACTCCAAGTGCTTGTAGGTCCTCATGCAGCTTCATGTCCATAGACGACCATCGGTCTAAATATATAATTTAATATAATTTAACGGCTGTTTGGGCATGTCAGGAGTTAATCATCAATGTTAACTTCCTTTTCCCGATCAGCCAGATAGCCGCGTAGTGTCGGTAGCGGTTGTTTCAATTGGCTAAGAATTAACACTACGGACTGCCTGTTCCGGTGGTAAAAGTCCACCTCCCAGGTGACCCCTAATTCATGCGGCTTTAAGCTTACCGTGCCTAAGAATGAATGGTTAGGGGGTCTAAATAAAACCTAACCCCAAACGGAGCCTGTGGAGTACCAGGGCGCCCTCTACAGTATTATGCCCTTCCTGTGCTACCCGGAGCAATTGGTGCAGGTGACCTTGTGTTTCTCCGAGATAATCGGATGCCCTTCTTCAGTCTCAAGCCTGAGGCTAAATAAGAGTGGGATTATTAATACGTTGTAACTTAGTTTAAATTTTCACCTCGATGGTTACGCATTATGCGTATCACACAGTGTGTTCTATGCTTTTCGCCTTTGGCGACTTTTAAGAGATACCGATATGTTTTTTTCGCTGCTGGTCTTTTTCGTTCTGAGATTGCGAAAAGCTTAATCCTGCCTAGTTTGGGTAGTGGCTACGGTTAGGATAACTTTGTTAGACCAATCTTCAGCATAAAATATCAGCAATGATCAATCTTTGTAGACTTATGCAAATGCTACAGCTCAAATGGCGCTAGTTCAAAAACCTTACATTTGTGAACTTTTATCTAGGTAACCTTGTGGACCCAGTTTTTGCTACTTTCAGAAACATGGCAAACTCGCGTGCCATGCCTCGTGCATGCGTGCTCGTAAATAGCGCTATCGTTGCTACACTCATTTCTGAGTTAACAACCAGAGATGTATGTGCTGTCACAATTGATATTTCTGTTGGTGACTTCAATAGGAAATACGTCTTTCGTTATGTGGTGTATTTACCATATGATGAACCATCCCCAATGGATGATTTCAAACGAGTTATCGTTCACTGCCTATGAAAAGGCCTTCTGCTGATTGTGGGCAGTGATGCTGATACTCATCACATCATCTGGAGCAGTTCAGCTATCAATTTGAGAAGCTCCAGTCTGATATAGTGCTTAAGTAGTTCAAATCTTGGATTACTTATTGTAGGGAATCGCCCAACCTTCATGGTATCTGCTAGAGAAGAAGTGTTAGACATAATGCTCTGCTCGAACAGAATCAGTCACAACTTGACGAATTGGCATGTATCAGATGATGAATTATTATCTGATATTCGCTACATACACTGGGAATTGGTTGTGACCAAATTCCATGGATTCTCTCCGTCCATTGGAAATCCTAGTAATTCGGATGTTTCCACTTCCGGTGAGTTGGGACACAATTGTCCTTGCTTCGAGTGATCTCACAATTGCTTGTCACTTTGCTTATAGGAAATTTTCTACACAACTCCCTTCACAGGAGAAGTGGACGTCTGGCTGTTTGTAAAGTATGTCAGATAGTCAGGCTGCTATAAAAACTCTTGCTTCGGCCAATTCAAGGTCGAAGCTTGTTATCGCATGTCGAACTCAAATTGAGGAACTGAATTCAGTCAACTCTGTAAACCTTGTATGGGTACCTGGCCATTCTTCCATCGCTGGAAATGAATTGGCTGATGAGCTAGCTCGCGATGGAGCATCGCATGACTTCATTGGCCCTGAGCCGGCTATTCCAATTTCGAAGTGTTGGGTGAAGCTTCAGATAAACTCTTGGGTGGAAACTGATAGTTTTCTGATAGTTAATGGGGAATTAATTTAGTTATTCTAGAGGTTTAATAAATTGGTTATTCTAAATGATTTGCCACTTGCTCCTCAGGGTCTATCCGGGAGAAATTGAAACTTTAGGGCGGACTCACTTCCCAAGCTTTTTGCACCAGTCGAACAATCAATCAAGTTGGTGGAAAAGGGAGAATGTGGTCATAAAAAAAATATAATATTCTAATTTAACAAAAGTTCTTTAATTTAATTATTTTTGAATTCAAAGGGGTATATACATGGGAAAGAGTGAAGGAAATTTTGGAATGGACACACCTTTTCTGCTCGGGTAACCACGATGTTCCGCTGCCGCTAATGATGCGACGCAGGCTGGGGTTGGCGCAATTTCTGCCGTCTCTAGACTCCGACGCGCTCTGGCTGGTGGCCGTCGGGACGCTCTGGTTGACGCCTTCTCTTCGGTAGATGCACCCACTAACTTTGGTCGACTCTCACTAACACGTGGAACGAACGGTCCACTAACGGCTTCACTAACGGGCTGCAACACAGTAGCTTCAATACCGGGTAGATTTTTCAAACGCTCACGTGGGCAGGGCACTAATCTGGCTATTTTGCTACACGAATAAGAGATCGATCCATCGATGCATGGGGTTTTTATTCCAGATGATGTTCTGGATCTGGGATTCATATTGTGGTGACGTGCAACCAACGTTCAATATGGTTGGTGCACACGGTCTTTGGTGTCAGGGGGATATTGGAAAGGGTATTTAAATTCAAATTTTAATAGGGTTGTAAAGGGCATCTGACACCAAGGAAAAAGGGGTAGGAAAGGATAGGGAATTTTACACTAGATTTATTTATTTCATTTTCTAATTCATTTTATTTATATTCTTTATTTTATTTCATGACCACAAATTCAATATATTTCAACAAAAAAGATTCTAACAACTAGCAAATTAAATTAGGTATATACAAAAACTATTTACAAAAAAACTATTTACAAAAGAAGTGAATTCTATTGGTTGATCGACGGGTACAATCATTGGAACCTTCTGTGAAAGGTTACACAACTCAGCACAAGCAATATTGGAATAGTTTGGAGTCGTGTCGTCAAACAAAATTGTACATTACTGAGCCATCTCCAAGGGTGGCGAAGTATATAAAAAATCTGTCAAAGCAGAATTGCAGTCTCTTGGTCAGAGCGTTGACAGGCCACTGCCGACTCAACTATCACATGGCAAATATTCAGCGTGTTGACTCATTTGTGTGTGATAGTTGTGACTCCGATTATGGAACTTTGTATCACCTGATATGTAACTGTCCAGTTTTTGCGCAAATGCGATTCCCATTACTTGGTAAACATTTATTAAGTGAAACTGAATTCAGAAGCCTGAATCTTCAGGACATTCGGTTATTCTTAACCCGCTGTGGTAATGAGCTATAGGCTCTCTTTACGCTCATGCGTTTTGCAGTGCCCTTTTTAGGGCGCTGTTCGAACCCATTGTGGTATGGAGTTACATGCTCTCAATTCGCTTATGCGATCTTCCCTCTTCAAGGGACCCCACTCCAATTTCCTCCCATCTTTCCCTTCCCTTTCCTCTCCCATCGGGTAGATGATGAAATAGGCTCAAATATGGCAATGGCACAAATCTTCCAAATGGCGGGGAACGTGCCTCTGGAGCCGGCCTTCTGATACCTGATACCTGACCCTTCCGGCTTTCGCCACCTTCTGGATACTGGGTTCGCCGTAGAGTCTAGCGAGCTCGTGGTCCATTCTCCGCCGCCACACACCATTTCTCCTGCACATCGCCAAGCAGGTCCTCAGCATCCTTCGTTCGAACACTCCAAGTGCTTGTAGGTCCTCATGCAGCTTCATGTCCATAGACGACCATCGGTCTAAATATATAATTTAATATAATTCATCGTCAATCTGTTTATTGAATTCAAAGTGGCGTTCGACCCATTTACGAAAATCTAGCTGTTGCAGGTAATATCAAAAAATTGAAAATAAGACTTAAAGCTGATTGAGCTGACCAATACAATAAAGTGTAAGAATAAAAAATGACATGGAATGAAAAAAGATGAGTTTCCGAGTTTACAATTCAATACTGCGTTTTATCGCATATTTTTAGACAATTACTTTATTGGAATCGATGGCAGTGCAGTGAAACAGAGTTTCTTTATTTTAAAGATGGACAACTAGGATGAGCTTGTTATGCCATTTACCCTACCCAAACATATATGGTTGCATGTAGAGAAAGAAGCAGGTTCATATTCATATGTGTTGGTGTTGAAGCAGTGCTTGATGGAGATGTAGATGAATTAGTTGAAGAGCCATAAAACACTTGTTATGTGTGATAATAATGTTTCCCGTGTAGTAAAAACTCGTGTGGGCTTCGTAGCCGTGCGGTTAGTGTCACCAGGCATTTAGCCGCATCGTGCTAGGGAGTGTGGGTTCGATTCCCGCCGCAGGCCGGAAAACTTTTCGTGAGAAATGTTTTCGGACTGTGCCACTGGGCGTTGCATGCTAGTCCGTTGTCTAGTGTGGTGCTTCCTTCAAAGGGCATAATGCTCACTGGAAGCATTAACGTGTCAGTGTGTTCTGACTGCGAATATCTCCTTTTACGGATTACGTAACCAGCTTAGGGACCCGCAAATTGCAAAGGGAAGCGACATTTCTACACTGTTGCTTGATTAAGGCTAATCTGACTTCATAATGGATTTCGTTAACATCTTCACCAAAACTCGTGATCCATTATCGTACAACACAGGAAAGTGTTTCGTAAACTAAATCAGTTTTCAATAATAGAGCGAAGAGATCAACGGTGAATGCAAGCATACCTAAATAAAACATTATTGTTAATTTGCCCTGTATAAAACGCTTATTCTTGGCTCTCTTAGCACATTTATTTGAGAACAGGAGCAAAAACTACTGAACGAATCAAATAGGCAAACTTCAGTGAGCTGGTTATTTTGTGTGAATGCCGAAAGAAAAAGTTACATCAATCAGGTGGGGTCAGCGGCCCAGTGGAAAACATCCGCGTATGTTCATTCTAACATTGACGTTAGCGTACCAGAGCATCCCAATTCATACCAGATTTGAAACAAACGGTTCATACTTATCGACTATTAAAATATTCACATTTCTTATCTTCTAATTATTGTTGTGCTACATTTTTTCTAAGATCCTTTTTTTGAAATAACAACATTGTTAATTTATTTGTTTTTACCTTTCAATCGGTTCAACATAGAAAACAACAATCAATTAAATTTAAACTAGTAAACTATGAACAAAAAAAAACATACTTAAGCCACTCCGGTTAGTTAAGTTAGTTGTGAATATTTCTTATTATAACAACGGTACCAATTTTATACTAGTTGAAAACTGTTTGGCCAACTTTTTGAACGTTTTTGTAGGTTTTTTCAGCGCTATCGCAAAATTTAAATATGGATTATATTGAGTTTTTAAGTCAAAAACTTCAAATCAAGATTCATCGAGATTCCACCTAGGGATTTTTTTTTTAAATTGGTCCTGAGGTGCAGAATGACCTCAGGAATCGAGTCCTGTGCTCAGATTTGATGGACAATATTTTTCCCATAAAAATCGGTAATGTCAACAACAGACCAGCAGTGCTGAGTTTACTCGGCGTCAAGAATAATATTGTAATACGGACATGACTTCCTCATTGCTATCAAGTGTATATTGTTTCGTATAGATATTTGAGCCCTATTTCCAAGCTAATAAACAGCAAAAGAAATCAACAACTAGATATCGCATTGACAAAAGTTCAAAAAGAGGAAAGGCCTTCTGATACCTGATACCTTAGATCTAGGGATGCCTCACATTCCCTTTGTCTATCGTCTTTTTCAATTTCCGCTGAGTTTTCCTTGAATCTAATATCGAGAGACCGCTTTGTTTGACCAACGTTGACCTTGCTGCAGTGAGGACAACTGATTTTGTAAACACCAGCTTGTTCTGTGTGTTTATCGGATCCTTGGTAGGGTCTAACGAAGTCTTAAGTTAATTGTCTCTGCAGGAAAACACCCATTCGATTCCGAAATTCCTTAGCTTTGGGCGGAGCTGATTGCTGATGTGTCTGTCGTATGGGACGGAGACTCTCTTCATGGGTTCGGTGATAGGGACGAGTGTCGCCAAATCACTCCGAAGAAGCTGTCTTTCCTTTTTGTTGAAAATTGCTTTTATCGTCCTTTCCTTGTATCCGTTTATTCTTGCCATATCGTAGATATATTCCAGTTCCTTGGTCTTTCCATCTGCGCTGAGGGGTAGAGTCTGCATCCTGTGGATCATGTGGTGAAACGCTGCCATCTTATGCTGAAACGAATGATTCGATGTGTATGACTCGCTGGGTGTTTGTAGGCTTCCTATAGATTTCGAAATTGAATGATGAACTTTCTACCCTGGTTGTAGATCCAAAAAAGGTAGTATTCCACCCCTTTCCTTTTCATTATGGTATTCAAAATTCTAGCTAGATCGTTCCCCTTGATAACGCTGGAAAAGTCGTCGACGTGCCTCCACCAATTATCCGGTAATACTCCTTATTTCTTTAAATTTTGGCAAATGTAAGTTGATATGTCACATGATATGGTTAAGGTCAAAAGGAAAAACTAACGTAACGCTAAAATTGAAAATTTTTGACCACCTACCCCCTCCATAACACTTTTTGTATGAATTTTTTTACATTTTTGTATGAGCCGTAACGCTTGAGCCTAATTCCCCCTCCCACTAGAGCGTTACGTAATTCGTGGATGCCACCTTGCAGGGTTGGGAAAAATCTTGAAATTCACTCTACTGTAGTCAAGCAAAGCAAATCACAGTCGCTTCGCTGAAACTCATGCCCATCGCTACTGTAGGCAAAAGCCTTGAAAATAGCAAAACACTCGTTGCTAAGGGCAACCTAAAATTACTGTAGAAAAATGTTCTATTTCCCGCTGAATTTCCCGCATTTAGAGCGTTCAATGACACTAATGATTTAGGAAATTCATGCACCCAACATAGGCTACTTGATGAGATTCACGTTTTTTAACTACAGTTCTGGGAAGAGCCACGTGATTTTCGCGAAATTCAAGCCTACTACTATTAACATTCCCAGCACTGCCGCCTTGTTCAAAAACCCATTCTAAACTAAGCGTTTTATTTTTCAAGGATATCCAAGATTAACAACTGAAATCCGGAAATATACCAGAGTCTACGGTTTTTTCGTTATACTGAAAAAGGAGAGGGATCAGAGGGGATGATTGTAAGACCAACTAACCACATTGTTTTAAAATTCATAGGAAAATTGATTGATATAGTGGTCTTCGAATTGTGGCCATTTGAAAATTAAAAGTTCGTTCCGAGCTTTTTGGGGTAATGAAATTGATAGTTGGCGATAACTTGAAAGTTTATTAACGAAAAAATGTGAAATACCAACTGAGTAAATTTTTTGAAGCCACGTTGTGCATTTTGTTTAATTTGGAGTACTAAAAACTAAGATACAAGACTCTAAGGCTTGTATGAAAAAAAAACCACCGTACTCTATACTGTCTGGTACAGTACTTAAGGCCCAAACGTAATGACAGCGGAACAGCAACGAAAAGCGAACCGGTTCCGAACCAACATGAACTATAACATGCTTGTTGCTTCAGTGTTGGTTCACTTTCATCCGTTAACAGCTTAGTCGAGATGGTGTAATCCGTTCTGGATGAACCGGTTCCGCTTCCGTTGCTGTTCCGCTGTCATTGCGTTTGGGCCTTTACTCTATCAACTAGAGCTAAATTAATTGTATCTGGCCGAATTCCATTCAAACTTAAAAAATATATATTATACAATTATAATTACTAAATTTAAAAAATCAATTTTCGTGTTTAAATTTTCTACGGTTTTCCTCGTCTGTAAATATATGGTATTTTCCCGCCTATACATATCAAAATAAAAAAGAGCCCCTTATCTGCTTTCAACTAATCAGTAGGGCCGACCCTGAACGAAAAATTCGTCTCCCCAAAAAAGCACTGTGTGGTTAACGAATTTTTAAGCATTTCACGCTTCGTTGACATCTCAGAAGGATATCTTTCCGTTAGCCTGGCGATACTTTTTTAGTGTCATGGTGTTCCGCTTGAGTTTTTCATGCTTCTGGCAGGAAATAGCTTTCTACTGCGGTGCACCACGTGCTGCGGTAGAATTTTGCGCAGCTTTTGGGTTGGCAATTTGTGGATTCCGGAAGAGACATTTTCCTTTGGAGTGCAACAGTGTGGTTTAGAGATAGAAACTCCGAAAAACCTGAAAGCACACCTGTTGGTGAGTTTACCGGGCGATTAGTTTCAGTTAAAAACTCGGGCGTTCTTATTGGCACCGCATATTCTTTTGAGATTCAAGTCTTTTTAAACATATGAATCGATTGAAAACGGTATTTCACGCTTTGCTAGGTTTATTTTAGGCATTAATCTGTCTTTCGGAGAGAATATCATTTCACATGTTTTGGCATATCATTATTCTTCTTTACTCCTTCTATTGAACTTTAGAGAAAGGTGTTTTTCTTCTTCTTGGCATTGACGTCCTCACTGGTACAGAGCCTGCTTCTCAGCTTAATGTTCTTATGAGCACTTCCACAGTTATTAACTTTGAGCTTTCTTTGCAAAAGTTGCCATTATCGCATTCGTATCTCGTGTGGCAGGTACGATGATACTCTATGCCCAAGGAAGTTAAGGAAATTTCCATTACGAAAAGATACTGGACCGACCGGGAATCGAACCCAGACACCTTCAGCATGACTTTGCTTTGTAGCCACGGACTCTAACCTCTCGGCTAAGGAAGGCCCCTTAGAAAAAGGTGTTGTACACTGTTAAAAAACAAACGTGTTGTACATTGTTAAAAATAATGAAGATTACATGACATATAATTGAAGTTTACATGACATATTATGTAAATATCCATGATATTGTGATTTTCTTTCACTACTGGACTGCGAAATGCGGTTCCATAAGTGCGAAAATGCAAATAAAAGTGCGGGAATGCATCGAATCATGTTGGTGTGTTCAGAGCACTTATTCTTTGGATTGCGAAAAATAAGCCCGCTGAAGGCACAGACTCGACTTGATGCAATCGCGCTCTTTTAACAGCGTTTTCACACATTTTTAAACTTCTGAGATAGTCCAGTAGTGAAAGAAATGCGTAATATACCACGCTTCAATTATGTGCATTATATTTCTCAGAAATTTACACGTTTTGTTCGAACTGTGTAAAGGTTCAAGTGATGCATAAGTATCTTTTTCAAAAGTTTAGCTCAATTCAAAACAAATATTATGAATGTATTGGTTATTCAAATACTGTTCAAGTTAAAACACTTTCACTTAAAAAATATAAATATCTATAGAGATTTAGGAAAGTTAGACATAATTAAAGCTACTTCGATGTTCTAATTAAAGGCGATGCTAGGCCTATCATAAATATGCCTTGAGCTGTATTAGTATTCGCATATTTAAAAAGCATTCTCGGACCGTACGGAAAAAGCGGAAATCCAACCAATGTTTTTTTTTTGAAATATCCCTGTGATGTGAAATTTTCTATGGGTCAGAAGGTACTCTTTTTGAAGTTTGTTTACAGATTTTTCCATAATGATCTGACATAAATGGAAGGCAGTTTTATGGAAAAAGTATTAAACATAACAACCACAGTACAGTATTGGACAAAACATTTGAAACTTTTTCAATTTTCCATATAAAATAATCAAATGTAGGGGATTCGATGAGTCATTTATGAACCGATTTGAATGAAATTTTTACAGTGCTTCAGAAATAACTTAAATTTCAACATATATTTATAAGTGATTTTTCCAACCACGAGTTTGAAAACAATAACGGTTTATCTAAAGTGATTGGAACTGGAATAATATGAACTGAATTTCATGATATCTTTAGCAAAGTTGTGATTGAAAAAAATAATAAAAAATATATGTCGATATTCAAGTTATATCTGATTATATGTGAAAAAATCATTCCAATCGGTCCATAAACAACTGAGATTAAGCTTACCACAGTTGATCATTTTGTGAGGAAAATCGAAAAAGTTGCAAATTTTTTGTCCAATACTGTATACCTCAAAAACAGTATCATACACAACCATACATTCTTGAGTAAAGGTTTGGAATAAGGCGAAAGCTAGATAAGTTGTGAATTTCACTGTATGATGGCGCTAGATCAGAAAATGTTACTTTGGGTAACCCGTAAATTAGAGATGTCTTCCTCTATCTTAATATTATAAAGGTAGAGATAGAGAAGAATTATGGACTAGTTCGATATTTTGTCGCTAAGAGGCAGAAGACAGTAACAAAAAGAACTCTTATCTGTGGATGCAGAACAACTGATGGTATTGGTAAAACTTCTAGTTCGGCTAAGAGCAATGCTCAGCAGCTTATGAGCAACAATTATTTTAAACTAATATACTCAAGAATAAATCAATTTAGACAACTGTTAAGTTCGACAAAATTATTCCTTAGTTCGACTCTCTCGAGTTACATCGAGTTCATGTATTATTATAATTTTCTCTAGCCAGAAAACGGAGATTTGGAAGTGTGAGGTGGTTTAGATATTGCTTGTTCGTTTCAGCGATTGTAGACGCCTAAGCACATGTTGAGCACGGGTACTAACTACAATGGTTCCCGACTGAGTATTCACAGCCCAAGGTTGCATAAATCGTAACTTTACATACTTTTTTGTTTGTTTTTGATAATTTATGCAACGTAGACCGGGACTAACCAGTTGGGAATCATAAAATTTTGCTCCAGAAGCTTACGCGTGGCTTCTGCTTCCGCGTGGCTAGCGACTGTTACTTACCAAATATCGAACTAATCGGACATGTGCCGCATAGTCCTTGGCATATCAAATTACTTTATCGTAAATACAAATCTTCTCACTGATCTTCATTAGAAGATACATAAGTTTTAAATGTTTAAAGGTCACTAGTGCCTCCTAGTGGAACAATATCGAAATAATCTAGCACGTTGTCAAGCAAACAAACAACTTTACAGAAAACACTGTTCTGGAACATCATAGAACACTGTCATTCTTATGCCGACACTTATAGTGGCGAACCATCAAAAGTTTGTTGAATAAATTGAACCTTTCGCAAATCTACACTAGTAGTGTCGAACCATTCAAAGTTTTTTTTAAATACAAAAATAATGGTAAAAAGAAAGGGGTGTTTTGAAATGTTATACATAAATAATTCATGAATCAGAGTTTATGTCGTCACTCACAGTGACGAACCATTCATAGTTTGTTGAAAAATCATATTTAAGTCCCACCATTGTAACTGTTCGCACCACCCAACATCGAACAACCATCACCCAACTGAAGGTGTCGGTTTGGTAGCGTGTAGTAGGTAGACGAATTAGAGTAAGTAAACTGTCGGGTGTTGAATTCGTCCCGGCGCAAAATGTAAATATTGGGGAGGAAGATTATTTTGTAAATAGAGAAAAAGTTACTGTATCGTAGCCATTGTAAAGTTGGATGAATTGAATTCGAGCGCGTAGACAAATTTCTAGTTGTTTTACGGAATTGTGCAAACTAGAATTGAAAAGTGCTGTGGAAGGAGAAATAGCAGTTCGGAATTGGTTTTCGAGTTTCGGATATAGCTTCTTCTTCTTCTTCTTTCTGGCGTTACGTCCCTACTGGGACAGAGCCTGCTTCTCAGCTTAGTGTTCTTATGAGCACTTCCACAGTTATTAACTGAGAGCTTACTATGCCGATGACCATTTTTGCATGCGTATATCGTGTGGCAGATACGAAGATACTCTATGCCCAGGGAAGTCGAGAAAATTTCCAACCCGAAAAGATCCTCGACCGGTGGGGTTCGAACCCACGACCCTCAGCTTAGTCTTGCTGAATAGCTGCGCGTTTACCGCTACGGCTATCTGGGCCCCCTTCGGATATAGCTGTAAGTAGTAGAAAACGTATTGTGAACTAGTTGATATTTATTGAAGATGATTCACAGATTGGTGATCAAGCCCGAGCGAACGAAACCTGTAAAGAAAAGGATAACTAAACGCAAACTATAAAATGTAAGTGAAAATAATTAGGAAATAATAGTAAGAAAATTAATTGAATACATTTAGTTTCAACCTGATGTAACCGAATAACACTGCTGTGGAAATTTTATTTCGAGAACTGGTCCGAACGAACATTCTTGAAAATTTTATAATGTCGAGACCAAGTCAGGATCCTGAAAGGACAGGTTTCAATTGCGCGGGTTGCCATCGTCCGGATGATGACGAGAGCGAGATGGTGTTTTGTGACCACTGTCAGCGGTGGTACCATTTCGGATGTGCTGGTGTGTCGGCCGATGTGAGGGACGTTTCGTGGTCGTGCGAAGAGTGTCTGCGCCTGTTGGCGGACAAAGAGGGGCCACCCGGCCTAGAAGAGGAGTTGGAAAAACTCGAGCAAGAAATGGAGAAGGAAAGGCAGGCCATCGAATTGGGGAAAATACTTCACAAGAAGAGGCTAGAGCATCAGAAGAAGCTGTTTCTGCTGCGTCAGCAGGCGGAAAAGGAGAAGCGGGATATGGAGTTGGCGTACGAGCAGGAGTAAATGGAACTGCAGGTGGCAGAAGAAGAAGCCCACCGAAAGAAGCGCGACGAAATGCTGAAGCAGATGCAAGCGAAGCTGGAGAGCGTTAAGGTCGATTCGGCAAGGAAAGAGGTAGCAGAACGGGAAAAAGGAGCATTCGGAGCTGAAAATGGAGAAAAACAGGAAGGCAGGAAGTCCAAGCAAGCGAAGTCGGGAATGGAAAAGCCGGATGAAGATGAGCCTGAGAAGCGAAAGTCGGGCAAATCAGTCCGGAAAGTGGCCGAACCGATGAAATCAGACCGTGAGGATTACCGTGGAGCCTACAGCAAGTTCTCCACACCGAAAGCGTCCGGCGTTGCACCTCCTGTACTACAGGATTTGACCTCGCTACCTGCTGTAAGCGACAAGCGAACTCCACTAGGGCATCCAGCGTTGCAGAAGAAGAAGAAGAAGCAGTTCGTCGAAGTCGAAGAAGAGGCTCGAGGATTGTATCCAGCCAACGAAACATCCGAGGAAGAGGAGTCCGAAGATTCGGATTCAGAAGAAGAGAGCTCGTCGCAGGAGGAAGACTTCGGAATGCGTCCCGAAGTCGTCATGCGTGGACCAACGAAGGCCCAACTATCCGCTCGGCAGTTCCTGTCGAAGAAGCTTCCGACATTCACGGGGCGGCTCGAAGAATGGCCGATGTTCATCAATGCCTACGAGACGTCCACTACAGCGTGCGGATTTTCCAATGTCGAGAATCTCGCACGACTTCAAGAGTGCCTGAAGGGTCAAGCGCTGGATGCGGTGAGAAGCAGGTTGCTGCTTCCCAGTGCAGTGCCGCAAATTATCAAAACCTTGCGGATGCTGTACGGAAGGCCTGAGCAGTTGCTGAATATGCTTCTTTCGAACGTGCGAAAGGCTCCGTCGCCAAAAGCGGATAAATTGGCGACGTTCATTCAGTTCGGTGTCGTCGTTCAGCAGCTTACCGATCATTTGGAGGCAACGGGACTGACAGCGCATCTAATCAACCCGATGCTCATCCAGGAGTTGACGGAAAAACTGCCTGCCAGCACGCAGCTGGAATGGGTGCGGTACCGGAGGAAAGCCCAAGTCGTTACGCTCCGGACATTGTCCAACTTTCTCTCGCGAATCGTTAAGGATGCCAGCGAGATCACTCCGTACAGCGAGTCGGCACCAGTTGTATCGGATCAAGCGTTCCGGAAGAAGAAGGGAAGGAATGAGCAAGCCGGATTTCTGCACACGCACAACGTTGAAGACAGCGGAGCAGTCCACCATGTTCCGCAAAGGGAGAAGAAGCCATGCAGGATTTGCGGCCGCTGCGATCATCGGATTCGGAACTGCGACACTTTCAAGAGGTTGCGTCTGTCTGAAAGATGGGAAGCGGTACGGAAGTGGAAGCTTTGCTATCTGTGCCTCAACGAACACGGGAGCGCACGATGCAAACTGAACTTCCGGTGCAACGTGAACCAGTGTAACGAACGCCACAATCCGCTGCTGCACTTCGACCAAACGGTTAGCACGAATTGCAACGTGCATCTGCATCGCCAGTCGGTGATTTTACGGATGATACCGATCACTGTCTACAACGGGAAGCTGGCCGTAGACACCATTGCTTTCCTTGACGAAGGGTCGTCATACACGTTGCTGGAGAAGTCGTTGGCCATCGCGTTGCAAGCCAGAGGTGTGACGCAGCCGCTCCGAGTTACTTGGACAGCTGGCGTGTCCCGAGTGGAGAAGGATTCGCAAAAGGTGGAGATCTTCGTTTCAGCCCGAGGATCGACGCAGCGTTTCCGCATCAAAGCCGCCCATACGGTGGAAAGTTTGAAGCTACCGCAGCAAACGGTCGCTATGTCGGAAGTCGTCAACGGCCATCCCCACCTGCGAGGTCTGCCGGTGGCCGAATTCCATCGAGGAGTCCCGCAAATCTTGATAGGACTGAAGGACATCCATCTGTACGCGCCTCTTGAATCGAGAGGATTGGTAAACCGGATGAACCAATCGCCGTCCGATCGAAGCTTGGTTGGACGATCTACGGTCCTACGTGTGCAAGCCGAGCCGAGTCTGGAATAGTCGGCCATCACAACTGCGAAACGGTTTCGAACCAGGAGTTGCACGACATGCTACGAAGCCACTACACCCTGGAGGAGTCGGTGATTTCCGTGACGATGCTGCCGGAATCCGAAGAAGATAAGCGAGCGAAGGCGATTCTCAGCAATGCAACTGTGCGAATTGGTGACCGCTTCGAGACGGGGTTATTGTGGAAGGAGGACGAAGTACGGTTCCCCGACAGCTACCCGATGGTGATGAAGCGTTTCCGTTGTCTGAAAAGGCGGCTAGCGAAAGACGATCAGCTGTGCAAGAAGGTAAGCTAGTTGATTAACGACTATGCGATGAAGGGCTACATACACGTAGCAACAGAAGGAGAGTTAAGACAATTCGAGCCAGAAGAGGTGTGGTACTTGCCGATCAGCGTGGTAGTGCATCCCAAGAAGCCGGGGAAAGTGCGTCTGGTGTGGGACGCGGCGGCGGCGGTCAACGGTGTGTCGCTGAACTCGAAGTTGTTGAAGGGGCCGGACATGTTGACTTCGCTTCCCAATGTTCTAGCGAAATTCCGTGAGCGAGTAGTAGGTGCGAGTGCGCGCAGCAGACAAGCGAGCGCGGTTCGTTTTCCGCAACAGCGCGTCGGAAGAGATGAAAATCTACATTATCGACGTGACGATGTTTGGCGCGACGAGTTCTCCTTGCACGGCGCAGTTTGTCAAGAACCGTAACGCAGAGGAATACGCCGGACAGTTTCCGGAAGCGGCTAGAGCGATAGTCGAGAATCATTACGTGGACGATTATTTCGACAGCACGGACACCGTCGAAGAAGCAGTGAAGAGGGCCCAAGAAGTGAAATTCGTCCATTCCAAGGGCGGTTTCGAGATCCGAAACTGGGTGTCGAATTCGGAAGAGTTTCTCCATGGCATCGGGGAGCGCACATCCGACCAGAGCGTGCAGATCCTGCAGGATAAAGAATCCAATCTGGAGCGTGTGCTAGGAATAGTGTGGAATCCAGTTAGCGACGAATTCACCTTTCTGGCGAAGCTTCGAGAAGATCTGGTGCCGTATTTCTCTGGCGATCGTCGGCCGACTAAGAGGGTGGTGATGAGCAGCGTCATGAGTCTGTTCGATCCGCTAGGAATGCTGGCAACATTCGTGATCCACGGGAAAATGCTGATCCAGGATCTGTGGCGAAGCGGCAGCGACTGGGATCAACCGATCGACGACGGAAGCTGCGAGAAGTGGGATCGGTGGATAGCTCGTCTCCCGGAGATTGAACAGGTGAAGATTCCGCGCTACTATTTTCATGGGTCGAGGTCCGTGGATTATGGTACGCTTCAACTTCACGTGCTTGTCGACGCCAGCCAGGACGCATATGGTGCAGCGGCATATTTCCGGGTGCTCACAAGTGATGGGCCGGCTTGTTTTTTGGTGATGGCGAGGTCGAAGGCTGCTCCGTTGAAAATGATGTCCATTCCGAGGCTAGAGCTGCAAGCGGCGGTGATCGGAGCGAGATTATTGCAGATGGTCGTCGATACGCACTCGCTAGACATCAAACAACGGTTCATTTGGTCGGATTCAAGAACCGTAGTCTCCTGGATCCATTCAGAGCAGCGGCGGTACAAGCCTTTCGTGGCGTTCCGGATCGGCGAGATTTTGAGCCTCACGAAGCATAGCGAGTGGCGTTGGATATCGACGAGAAGCAACATCGCGGACGATCTGACGAAATGGAAGAGTGGAAGTAGCCTGGACTCGAATGGACCGTGGTTTCGAGGTCCAAGTTTTCTTTACCAGCCGGAAGAACGGTGGACAAATCAAGAAGCGGTAGAAGCGAATACTCCTGAAGAGGTACGGGCGTGTCATCTGCTTCACGACACTTCGATAGTAGAGCCAATGGTCGATGTGTCGCGCATTTCCCGTTGGAAGGTGTTGGTCAGGGCGGTTGCATGCGTCTACCGGTTCATATCCAACTGCGACCGGAAGAGCAAGGGTCTGGCGATCGAAGCGATTCCGGCAACACCTAGAGTGCGCAGCTTGGTGAAGAGAACCATACCAGCGGTGGCAGTTCCACTAAAGCGAGAAGAGCATCAGCGAGCGGAAGCCTATCTTTGGCGGTCGGCACAGGTCGATTCTTACGAGGAAGAAGTGAAGACGTTGGTGAAGAACCGTGAAGTACCACGCAGCGAGTGGCAACCGATCGAGAAGTGCAGCAGTCTGTACAGCGACAGCCCGTTTTTAGACGATGATGGTGTACTGAGGATGGAAGGCAGAGCGGCACAGGGTTCGTTCCTCCCTTTCGAACTCCGGTTTCCGGTTATTCTACCGAAAGAGCATCCCATTACCCGGAAGTTGCTGGAATATTACCATCAGCAAGCGGCGCACGCGAATTCGGAGACTGTGGTCAACGAGGTCCGACAGCGTTTTCGGATTCCGAACCTCCGAGCGGAATTAAAGGCGGTGGTGAAGGCTTGCTTGTGGTGTAGGACAAGGAAATGCGCTCCAAAGGTTCCTCGGATGGCACCTCTCCCACTAGCGCGAATTACTCCTGGGTGGAGGCCATTCAGCTTCACCGGCGTGGACTATTGCGGTCTGATCATGGTTACGGTTGGGCGTAGATCCGAAAAGCGTTGGATCTGCCTATTCACTTGCCTCACAACGAGAGCGATTCACCTGGAAGTGGCACACAGCTTGACGACGCAGGCGTGTCTGATGGCGATTCGACGTTTTGTGTGTCGCAGAGGCAAACCGGTCGAATTCTATTCCGACAACGGGACAAATTTCCAGGGAGCGAGCAAGGAGGTAATTCGGAAAATAGATGGAGAATGCGAAGAAGCGATGACGGATGCTCGGACTCGGTGGAACTTCAATCCACCAAGCGCGCCCCACATGGGAGGCGTCTGGGAGCGGTTAGTCCGATCCGTGAAAGCAGCACTGGCGGTGTTGAACGATGGCAGAAGGTTGACGGATGAGGTCCTGCTGACTACAATGGCCGAAGCAGAGGACCTTGTGAATTCACGGCCGTTGACGTACGCAGGATTGGGACCCGAGGCAGGGGAAGCGTTAACACCAAATCACTTCGTGAAAGGTGTAGACATGGCTGTAGATCAGGTTTCGAAGACAGCGAATGCGGAGGCTTTGCGAGACCTCTACAAGCGGTCACAGGTGTTGGCCGATCGGATGTGGGACCGTTGGATAGCGGAATACGTGCCGGCGATCAACAACCGCACGAGATGGCATGCAGAGACCCAGCCAATCAGGCCGGGGGATCTGGTGTACATAGCCGAAGGAGGAGTGAGGAAGTGTTGGACACGTGGAGTCATTAGGGAGGTGTATCCTGGCGCTGATGGCCGAGTGAGGCAAGCGTTGGTGAAGACGGCGAAAGGAGAGTTCAGGCGTCCGGTGGCAAAGCTGGCGGTGCTAGAAATTCAGGAGCGTAACTCTGGTGTTGGAGTAGCCCCCCCAGAATTACGGGGAGGGGGTATGTTCGCACCACCCAACATCGAACAACCATCACCCAACTGAAGGTGTCGGTTTGGTAGCGTGTAGTAGGTAGGCGAATTAGAGTAAGTAAACTGTCGGGTGTTGAATTCGTCCCGGCGCAAAATGTAAATATTGGGGAGGAAGATTATTTTGTAAATAGAGAAAAAGTTACTGTATCGTAGCCATTGTAAAGTTAGATGAATTGAATTCGAGCGCGTAGACAAATGTCTAGTTGTTTTACGGAATTGTGCAAACTAGAATTGAAAAGTGCTGTGGAAGGAGAAATAGCAGTTCGGAATTGGTTTTCGAGTTTCGGATATGGCTGTAAGTAGTAGAAAACGTATTGTGAACTAGTTGATATTTATTGAAGATGATTCACAGATTGGTGATCAAGCCCGAGCGAACGAAACCTGTAAAGAAAAGGATAACTAAACGCAAACTATAAAATGTAAGTGAAAATAATTAGGAAATAATAGTAAGAAAATTAATTGAATACATTTAGTTTCAACCTGCTGTAACCGAATAACACTGCTGTGGAAATTTTATTTCGAGAGCTGGTCCGAACGAACAGTAACGATTAAATGTGAAGTCATACATATTTTATAGATTAGAAATAGTAGCATGAAACGAGCTCAGCAATTGATCCGTCATCCTTGACTGAGCAGCAACAATCCACTTTCAGCTTCACTCGTTTGCTCGGCTATATAAGAGCACTCAGAGAGGGAAAACAACTGACGACTGCTCGGGCTTTCTTGACGCACTGTCCAGGAGCAAGCGTCAAGGTCGAAGGATCAAAAGAACTAATCGAACGCGACACTTTTTCATTGTACTCGACCGACGCGCGACATGTTTAATCCTGTCCTCATCGCCCGCCCCCGCAGGAGCAAACGTCAAGGTCGAAAGCTGCAATTGATCCGGATTCCGTCGCTCGCCCATAAAGGAGAAGCACAGACTCAACGGATCAAACACTACTGACGCGTTATTTTTTTCACCCGCACACCTCGCCTCTTTCTGCAGCGCAACGCGAACCGGACATAATTCTACAGACTCAAAATCCGTACACTTCATATAAATAGTAGGCATTTTGTATGAAGTGGACGGATTTACATTAATTTCTTAGGTGTACGGATTTCGATCCCGCACGGTAGAGAACCTAGCTAAAAGTTGGTTTTCATGGCTAACTCGATGGTCCCTTGGATCGCAGTTTCACTGATTTTGTGGCGATACCTCCTTAACTCTATGGTACATTCAATATCGAGTTATGGAGAGCTGACTGTATAAGTTCAAAATTTTCAATGCTTACTAGCGACTACTAGTGGTGAAATGTGAAAGTAGTCTAGCATGTAGCACTTAGTCCTTATCCTAACGAACAACTTGTCCGAAACACCGGCTTTATATCTGTTCTGCATCTTGAGATATATGAACATACAATTATCCTAAAATCTTGTTTTAGAACAACTTAGTCATTAATGAAAATAAGAAAATATTGTTTTCTAACACGCTCGAAAAGAATTCCGTGAACTGTCAAAAATACACTGTGAACTACCGTCGCGTTATTGTGAACGTCGGTCACTTAGAGCTCAAAAAGAATGATAACATTGACCCTTTAATTCAGGACAAAGTTCTGAACTTCATCGCCTTAAGACTCTGAGCAGGCTAGACAATCGTCACCGTCAAATGTAAAAAGTCGGCGACGAAACTAGAAGAAGCATCGTCATCGTCACTCAACCAGCGTCGAATGACGATGTGCCGCAGAGATCCGATCACACAGGCTCGGCGTCATGACGAACAAATACGATTCCTTCGTTACGGGGCGAATCTTCGTTCGGGAGCACTGAGTCGACTAAAAATATGAATCGTATCTTCGTCAGATTAAGAGCATTTTTTTGAAAAAATAAAACAAAACAACAAAACCCGTCTGGATTTGATCAAACGATCTCTGAATCGTCAACTCCCCGCGCTTACCAACAGAGCTATTGTAGAATCTTGAGGAGAGTGGGTTCATTTGCTAATACAAGCAATTATGTGATGGCATTCGTTGGTTGGTGCGAAGCAAGCGAATATACAGTAAACGCCTTCTTCTTGTGAGTAAAAGTAGCAAGCGGAATGAAGTAAAATTTGCTCGTTGACGATTTTGGTTTGAAGTTAGTCGTGCATTCTTTCGTCGATGACGAGACGATGACCTGTCAGAGTTATTATACTGGATGAAGATGTCTTTTTTTATTTCGTCACCGCACGGTGACGAATCTGAAGATTGTCTGCCCTGCTCTGATTCGCCACTGAACTACCAACGGTGTAATAAGGTTTCAAGTGTATTTAATGATTTCATAAAAAAAAAACCTTTTTTAAACATAGGCTACACTTTTTAGTTATACTGGTTCCATTACTATCGGCAATAGTTAAGCTTATATTTTAATTGAGAATTTTGCCTTCTTTAAATCATCGGCAATTCTTTGTAGTTGTATTGATAAAATGATTATATGCATTACAGGTTCCGGGTCATTTGACCGAATGCCATTTGGCCGAATGCCTTTTGGCCGAACGCCATTTGGCCAAAAGGGTCATTTGGCCGAATGACATTTGGCCGAATGCCATTTTCCCGAATGACATTTGGCCGAATGCCGTTTGGCCGAAATCAAAAACAATAATGAACATGTTTGCAATGCTGAAAGATGAAAAACCTAAATGTAAGGCATTATCCCTCTTCTCTGCTAGCGGCCATAGCTGCCAGCAGAGATTTTCGCAATACATTTGTAGTCAGCCTTTGACAGTAATTAAACGGTCGTTCTTCTGTAGCATCGGTTTGCTTTGATGCTCCGAATCGTACTAAATAAATTAATTCATAGTTCTAGCAACCACGAGTTTAAGCTTCATCTTTTCATAACGAAAAAACAGTGAGAGTTAGTCTTGGAGGAGAATAACATCTCAGCTAAGTTAACCCTTTGGCCTTATAATATGTTCTTTAATAAGACTCTTACGAGCGTATTATAATCCATAATTCCAATAAACTACGAAAAGTATTCAAAGATGAAAGAACAGCCTATAATCAAAAGAAGGAAAAATCTCTTTTAAAAATTAAGTCTTAAGCCGTTTTAGTTACTGTCAAAAGCTAACTACAAACGCGATGCCAAAACATCTGCTGGTGGCTATTACCGCTAGCATAGAAATGCACAACTGCTTATGATGTTCTTCTTTCAGCACTAACTGTTTCTTGAACTAACACTAAAAGCTTATTAATGTATATCATGTATATCTTTATGAATAAGCTGAATAAGTTTGAAATTCATTATAAATCCATGCTAACTGTAGTTCACTTTCGTTTTCAATTTCGGCCAAACGGCATTCGGCCAAATGCAATTTGTAAAAATAACTAAAATTATAACAAAAAGAGTATGAATAGTAACATAAATATAATAAAATGTGTTTTAGTTCATCAAAAACATATTAAACCAAGTCATAATATTTACATAATACAAACTATTAAAATTATAATACTGTCTAATATACAGGGTTACTCATTTAGTTACAAGCTTTTTGATAAATTATATGACAATTCAAACAGACCATGATTTGTTTTTCTGTTCGGAACATAAACCAATATTTGATCTATTGTAGTATATCCCGTGTCCTTTGTTTAGTGCATGTCGTGTTACCTTATTTATACCCTTTGAAGAATGTGGTGGGTACACTCTCCACAGACGCGCCCCTTTATTCAGTCTAAATCAGGTCCCTTGATAAAGTTAAGAAATTACCCTGATATTGTTCTTGCGTCAGAATCCTAGTCATCACTTCTTCAAACTAGAGAACAAAATAAATACAAGATTAGAAAACAAATGGCTTAATCTACTCAAAGGCAAATTAAAGAGGTTTTTTTTTCATTCTTCCCAAATGATACAAAGTAACTCATTTTCATCTTCATTTAGTATATATTTATCAAAAGGTTACATGATCTGATCAACAACAATAAAGATTTAGATTTTGTATTAATGTTAAAATAATGAATAATGGTGATCAAACACAATAAAATATATATTGCTTTGTAAATCAAAAATTCCAAATTGTATGCAATCCTACAACATAACACGGATAAAATCTGATTCCCACACCATGATTTACAAGTCATGAAATTCATAAATTGATTAAGCCATAATATCAGGTCGACAAATCATGGTTCCTGGAGTCAAATCATGATTCTTCATAAACGTAACATCAAGAGCGACAACACAAGCGGTGCACTTTGCTTCAAGTCATTCGCATCGATCACCCATCATCCATCACGATAGATTGGTACTGTGGTAAAGTACGTGGCTCTCAATCAGAAGGTTCTTGGGTTCGAATCCTGCTCTTCCTTTTTTTTTTTGTTTTAATTTTTCGGGTTGACTGACAGAAATATAAATAGATCAGAAATGGATGCGCGAATCATGATTTTCGAGCATTCGATGCATGATTTCGAGCACTCAGCTGCAAACTTGTGGTCGCATTACGTAATATTACGCAATCTAACTCATGATATCGTGAGTCCAAATCAGTGTATTTTCATAAGATGGAAAACACACTGGAATTGATATCGGGTGCATAATCATGATTTTGGATTCCGATTTCTACCCGTGTATAATATCAAACAATGGTTAGTCAAAAAGAAAAAGTTTTCAAATATTGTATATTATTGAAATGCATAAGCATGTATTTAATTTTGTCATAAAACTGTTAAAAATGAACAAAAAAAAAATATGCAAGAGAAATAAAACACATTATGTTATATTCTGTTTTAATATGTTCTGTGGATAATGGAGCCTAAAAAAATATATCATAATATGATATGCATATCATATTCTGATAAACTTTATTATATTTTGTTACAAGCCTCTTGTTGGGATTGTAAACAGATGCAAGAATGAAGCTGAGAACACCAAACGTAGTTTCTCGGTAATCATAGTGCTGGTGGTCTAAAATAATAACTTGCGCCAAACATAAAATCATTATTTTATTAAAATAAACATTCATTATAAATAAAATATTGCTTCTTTTATTTCATTTCAGCTTTGTTATGGTGCATCTAGTCCTGCCTTATCAGATAGAAGTAGATTTCCTACGTTATTTAGGACGCATCCATCTGCCCACTGTACATAATCCTACTAGAATTAAGCTAATGCAAAAGTTTGGATGGTCGCGAGTAGCGATCCTCCAACAAGCCGAAGAAGTGTTCATATCGGTAAGTTATCATCTACATACATATTCCTTGTCATGTACACAATGATTTGTGACAAAAAAAATGTTTTCTCACGCCAAATCTTGTATCTCTGAACTGGGTCACATCCGCTTACTAACTGATTATACCATGTTTCATTTGTTCGTGTTTTGGCAATCGTTTCTGCTGGCTCATTCTGCTCCCGGAAACAACCGCTCAGACTGTCGAGGATTTAGAAACTCGATGTAAGGATGCTGGTATCGAGATAGTGACGAGACAATCATTCCTTTCCGATCCAACCGATGCAGTGCGAAAACCTTCGCCGACAGGATGCTCGGATCATCGTTGGACTATTTTACGTAGTCGCAGCCAGGGCGGGTCCTGTGTGAAATGTACAAACAGCAACTTTATGGCAGGGCGTACGTGTGGTTTTTTATAGGTAAGTGCACTGAAAAATCCCTGCTGATATTTTCCCCCCCAGCCATCCCCTCCGGAGCTTTTGTCATACGCTCCATTTGATCAGCAACTTTTCACCAGAAACTTTTTGCTCTGGGGCAATGAACAAGCAAAATCTGTGATAAATGATGCGGATGACAGAATTAGAGAATATCCCTCGATGGAATCAATACCGTTTAGCTTGCATGCACCGAAACGATGGGCAGCAGGAAAAGCTTAGGTTAACTGATGTTGACTAATCCTCGATACTTTCAAGGGAATCTTCACCGGCCAGACAGTCAAGAGTGCCGATATAATCTGTGCGCTTTGCATTAATTGATGTTCGTTAGCGTCGCTAATCCGATTTTGTTGATATAATTTTCAATTCACAACAATAGCATTCGATTCGAAGATTTGCGCTTTGTGTCTTTCTTAAGTAATGCTTTCAGGATCAGAAGCAATCTGATACCGGATGTTAAGCAGATTTTTGAAAGGATATTCTAGTTTGTTTCTTGATGGAATCACTTCACGGCATCGAACTGCTAGCTCGATAGTCTCAGATTAGTGTTTCATAAGCTCTTTTACAATTATTTAAAAAACATCCTTTTTAAAGCTATTGTTACTTCAATAAGTGGTATGATATAAAACAAACACTGATTGATTTTCCTTATGTTATCACAAAATCGAAAAAAAATATCGCTTCATCTAGGCTACATTATTTACTGTTCGATTTATGCTTAGAAACAATGGTGATAACCGTGCGTCACTAATTTCGGCAATATTCATCTAAAACTCAATTCAGAAGAAAGCATCAAACTAGAACTTAAATATTTGTAGGAAGGCCTTAGTTGGCTGTGTTCTGTAAAACACCTGAAGTTATTTGAATTAATACATTCAATCGAACAAAATTACTTCGCATTTTTAAATTGTGAACTTTAATGTTTGAATATTTGGCGAAAAATATTTTATCACATTAACCCCAACCAATCAATTTTTTTTTCCGATACAAAAGAAATGAACACTTTGAAATCAAAGTTGAGTCTATTTTTACACGCAAACTGCATTCATCGAAAATCGGTCGAACGATATGGTTAATACAGTAAAAAAAAGTTGACTCGTGTCATCCATTATAGCGGTAGGTATCACATGAAACTTCCATTAGTGATATTGAATCTAAAAATATCTGCTGCATCATTTCATACTCATGTTACGTAACTGTAACGTAACTGGCTATCCGTAAGTGGTAACGGAAGTATAAATCTCATATGTTGCATAATTTGTTACATCTACATTACATGGTACCGTCAATGCGGGTGAAATTGAGCACCATGTCAAACGATTTTTTTACTTACCAATAGAGCACCAATATCGATGTAACCGATTGTATATGACTGCTGTTTGTACGAATTGTCTGCTGTGAAGATTTTTGTGTAAAACAATGTTTTATTTCTATAAAAACAATGTAACCTTGAACCTTGATGGCTACAGCGTAGCATCACGCCATTGCCGGGCGTATTGTAGAGCTCCATCTTTGTCGGTCTTGGGCGAAACTTCTCCAGTTGCCCCGAACGTTTAGGGTCGCCAGGTCCTCTTCCACTGCGTACAGCCAGCGTATTCGTGGTCTTCCTCGAAGCCGCCGACCTCTACCTGGTTCCCTGCTGAATATTATTTTCGCAATTCTTTCTTCCGACATTCGCACTAAGTGACCAGCCCACTGAAGTCTGCCGTATTTTACACGATTGATAATATTCGCATCTTCGTACACTTGATACAACTCGTGATTCATGCGTCTGCGCCACACACCATTTTCGAGTTTCCCACCGAGTATTGTCCGCAGCACTTTACGCTCGAAAACACCGAGAGCTTTCCGGTCTGACTCTTTTAACGTCCACGCTTCGTGCCCGTAGAGAGCCACCGGAAGAATCAATGTTTTATACAGGGCGAATTTTGTTTCGGTTTGCAAGCTGCGGGACCTAAGCTGGTTACGTAGTCCGTAAAAGGCCCTATTCGCAGCCGCAACACGTCTTTTCACTTCGCGGGAAACGTCGTTGTCACATGTCACAAGTGTTCCAAGGTAAACAAATTCTTCAACAACTTCAAACACATCCCCATCAAACACTACCTCAGCACTTACACCACCATGCCTGACTCTATCTCTACCTGCAACCATGTACTTCGTCTTGGTAGAATTGATGGTCAGGCCTATCCTCGCTGTCTCCCTCTTCAGAGGCACGAAGGCCTCTTCCACTGACCTGCGATCGATTCCAATCAGGTCTATATCGTCCGCAAAGCCAAGGAGCATGTGCGACCTTGTGATAATAGTGCCATTTCTCTGCACGCCAGATCTCCTAATAGCACCCTCGAGTGCAATGTTGAACAGTAAATTCGAAAGTGCGTCTCCCTGCTTCAATCCGTCTAACGTCACGAACGAGGTTGACACCTCGTCTGCGATCCGAACACTTGATTTTCGAACCATCCAGCGTAGCACGTATCAGCCTAATTAGTTTCGCCGGAAAACCATTTTCAGACATTATCTGCCAAAGCTCATTCTTTTCACTGAGTCGTACGCCGCCTTGAAATCAATAAACAGATGGTGAGTCTGCAAGTTATACTCCCGAATTTGTCTAGGATCATTCGCAAGCTAAACATCTGGTCCGTTGTCGAACGGCCCTCACGAAAACCAGCTTGGTATTCGCCGACGAAGGACTCCTCGAGCGGTCTCAGTCTGTTAAACAGGATGCGCGACAGAATTTTGTACGCCGAATTCAGCAGGGTAATTCCTCTGTAATTGGCACACTCCAGTCTGTGCCCTTTCTTGTAGATAGGGCGGATGAGGCCATCCAACCAGTCGGTGGGCAATTCTTCGTCCTCCCATACCTTCAGAAGTACTCGGTGGATCGACTGGTAAAGCTGCTCGCTTCCGTGCTTGAGAAGCTCGACCGGGATCTCGTCCTTCCCAGCAGCCTTACAGTTCTTCAGCTCGCTGATAGCCTTTTTAACCTCTCCTATGGTCGGTGGGTCCACAGCTTGATCGTCATCATCTATGTTCATCCTGTTCCTCGCTACATTTCCATTCTCACCGTTCAACAATTGCTGAAGTGCTCCTTCCACCTGGCAGCCACCGCCGTTTTATCGGTCAGCAAATTCCCTTCTCGGTCATTGCACATGGCGGGCACTGGTACGGTATTGTGCCGCGCACCATTGACCGTTGCATAAAATCTCCGCATATCATTCCGGTTCATGCTTTCTTGTGCGTCAGCTACCAAACTTTCTTCGTGCTGCCTTTTCTTTCTGCGGTGGATTCGCTTTTCTTCGGCTCTCGCTGCCCTGTACCACTCTCTGTTCTGTCGGTACCGGCCACAAGCATACGGCTTCTGGCGACATTCTTCATGTCTGTCACCCTCTGGCACTCTTCATCGAACCAGTCGTTCCGTCTTCGTCGTTGACCAGTGCCGATCACTTCCCGCGCCGTTGTTGTCACAGCTTCGTGGATAGGGTTCCAACAGGCTGTCGACGTCTCCAGCAACGTTGACTCTTCCCAACTGCTCGTCTAGTTGCTGACGGTACTGCGCAGCTACTCCATCAGTCGACAAGCGTTGTATATTGAAGCGTAGCGTTCTGTGTGTTGCGGAACTCGTGACGCTGGATAACCGCGCCCGAATTTTAGCTACAACGAGATAATGATCCGAGTCGATATTAGGGCCTCGGAAGGTCCTGACATCAATGACATCTGAGAAATGTCGCCCATCAACCAGCACGTGGTCTATTTGGGAGCAGGCATCGCCACTCGGGTGTCGCCAGGTGTGTTTGCGGATATTCTTTCGTGCGAAGTAGGTACTGCTGATTGCCATCCCTCTAGCAGCAGCGAAGGTTACTAGCCGCAGGCCATTATCATTGGTAACGGAATGAAGGCTTTCCGTTCCAATGACGGGTCGAAGAAAATCTTCTTTCCCGATCTGCGCATTTGCGTCGCCGATGACTATCTTGACGTCTTGTTTTGGGCACTCTCCGTAGGCCTTATCCAGGCTTTCATAGAACTCATCCTTCATGTCATCGGGCTTATCGTTCGTTGGCGCATATATGCTGATCATGGCTGTAGTTGAAGAACTTGGCCTTCATTCTCAACACACAGATTCGGTCGTTTATTGGTTCCACCGAATAATTCGCTTCATCTGCTTCCCAATTCACTATGAAGCCAACTCCACGTTCTGCTCTGTCGCCACCGCTGTAGTAGATGTGGTACTTGAATGAAGTGTTGGCGATGGGGTCCACCGCTCGGAATTCGCGTTCTCCGGTTCTCGGCCAGCGTATTTCCTGGATAGCTGCCACGTTCACGCCGACATTCCGCAGTTCACGCGCCAGGAGCCCAACACGCGCGGGTTCATTCAAAGTTCTCACGTTCCAAGATCCAACTTTCCAATCGTTGTCCTTTATTCGTTGCCGGGTCTGTTGCCGTAAAAACAATCCGTTTGCTCTACTTTTGCCTTTCTTGGTTGGTGAAGAGTCTTCGATAGGCCACCTAACCAGGGTTGCGCTACCTACATCGTGCTAGAGGGGCTGCCTCCTCGGTGCTGACACGATACAGCATCGTCCGCTTGTTCTTTACATGATGACCACGGTCATAGCCATCACAACCATCCACCTTTATCAGGGCTTTGGACCTGTAGCTCTGGTTCTCAATAGTTTCAAGTTCTTTCGGACATGCTACTATGGTGAGCCGTCATGCGCTAGCGGTAAACAATGTAAAATTCCATAATTATGTGCGGTCTGGTATTGACAGACATCTATAAACTGCTAGTTTTACACAAGGATTTTGACACTATGTCTACATGAAAGTGACTATGTTTGGAATATATCTCTTAACAAATTTTACCATTGAAATTCATACCGATTCGCTCGTTTTGATGAAATAGTTGATTCTCTGTTTAACATCAGGAGATTCCTTTGGAAATTGCCCTACATTTAGACGTTTTCTGCGGTAGTTTTGAAATTAGTTTTTTATTTCTATAAATATTGCATTGTTAAGAATATATCAAGCAGCAATTCAGGAAACTCAAATCAAGCTATTAGAGTTGTTTTCAGAACTAACAATAATCGTTTTGACAAGTGATCAGTTTTACCTGAGATATCTCGACTTGTATTTTAGAGATTGTATTCAGCACTGGAAAATATCAAATTTGTGTGAAAATTATGGTACATTAGCCGATTAAGTTCACTGTTGTACTTATTTTTTCTGCATGCAGTTGCTTAGCATTAACAACATTATAGAATCCAGTAATTTATAAACAGCAAAAATAATCAATTTCATTCCAAATTACGGTACTCTGATTGCACTAATCTGTATGCTGCGCATGGTGAAAATGCATATGCATAATCGTAAATCAAAAGTGAACTGATCAAGGCAGTAAATATTATAACTATGAAATCAAATTGTGTGTCGATTAGGGTGCGGCTTATTTTTCAAAAGTTCTCAAAACCAAAAATTCGTGTGCTCTACTGAATTTAAATCGAATTAAAAGAGAAACCTCAAAATCTGAGCCAAAAATATTAACATTTAGAGGTGGCGCAAGCGTCTTGTAGGAGAATTTTTAGGTTATAAAAAATGACCTTCAGTGAAGTACACATAACTTTGTTATTTTTCAACCGATTTTTAAATTTTTAGCATCAATACCTTCAAAATTAAATTTGTAAAAACTTTGTAGAACATCAAATTTGTCTAAAATCAAAACAAGTTTTAGTTAAAAGTAATTTATTCCAAATTTTTCTTCATTTTACTCAAAATTTCAACTTTGTTTGACCATAACTTCATGATTACTCAACCGATTTCAAATCTTTTTACATGCTTTTGAAGCTAATTCAATTGTTTTAAAACCTTTCATACATCACATTTCACTAAAAATGTCTTGACCAAGTTATTCAGCAAAAACTGCACAAAAACATGATTATTTAACGAAAAATGGCAGTCTTTTTTTAATTTTTGCCAGTTAAATATTATTTCTAAAGCTAAAAACTGGTTTTTCTCATTTGTTAAACCTTTAAGAAGGACTTTGCAACAATTTTTAAATAATTGTTCAACAAAAATATGTTTTCATATGTTAAAAAATATATGCACTACTCAACTCGTAATTAAGGCAAGATGCTTTATAAATTTAAGTTTTATAGAAAAAAAATGCAATTTTCGGCAAAAAAAACTTATATAATCTAAAGAAATTTGATTTTTTCATTAAAAAATCATGTTTTTGGGTAGTTTTTGTTGAATACCTAAGTCAAAATTATTTTTTAGAAAAATATGTTGTATGAACAGCTTAAAAACAACTAAATTTGCTTCAAAAACATGTAAAAAGATTCGGAATCGATTGAGTTTTAATGAAGTTATGGTCGAACAAAAATGATTTTTTTTAGTAAAATGAGGAAAATTTTGGATAAAAGTATTTTTAACTAAGAGAAGTTTTGATTTTAGACAAATTCGATGTTCTACAAAAATTCCATAAATTTAATTTGAAAGAAAATGGTGCTAAAAGTTCCAAAATCGGTTGAAAAATACCAAAGTTATGTTCATTTCACTGAATGTCACTGGAAAATTCACCTTCAAGACGCTTGCGCCACCTCTAAATGTCAATATTTTTGGCTCAGATTTTGAGGTTTCTCTTTTATTGTGATTTGAATTCAGTAGAGCACACGAATTTCAGGGTTTGAGAACTTTTTAAAAAATAAGCCGCACCCTAGTGTCGATGATATCAATCCAAAAGCAGACATCGTGTACTGTGTAAACGTGCCGTCTAAAAGCACGCTGTTGTTCACCGAACAATGAATGTGTTTTATGTTTGCGTGAATTGAATTCAATCCATTCGATAGATGAAAAAAAATCTTATCTGTTCATTTAGAAGAAGACGTGTAAGTTTACGTCATAGATGCCCGACATATTAAAGCGAGTAAAATGATGAAAATGTAAGGCATAAATGACGTAACTCTCACACTTGCCGCAATTTAATAAGAGTGACACATTTTTAAGTAGAAATAAGTCATTTCGAGTATTTTGTTTTATATGAAATTTACGTCACGTGTAACATTAGTTGTTTCGTAGTTTGTATGATCATATACACACTTCCAAAAAGTCGTGTGATTTTAAGTCTTTTGGGAGCATATAAAAGATGCGAGCCAAATGACGTAAATTTGTGTCGAATTTCGAATACGGTAGTGTCTGATTCAGAAAATGTCGGCCATACTTTTTATTTATTTTTTTTTATACAATAATTTTCAATGTTTTAAGAAGTGTTACTTTTCGAACATAAAAGTTTGCATATAAACTCTAAAAAAAATAAAATAAAGTTACTATTGACGTGATTCACAATCTGACTGAAGGGCACATGATGTAAATCAGTGATTCCCAAAACTTGTGAAACTAAATTGGGGGGGGGGGGGGGCGAAAAAGATAAAGAGGGGGCGAAAGCAATTGGAAAACAAAAATTGACTCAAGCTTTGTAAGAGACCCTAGACCATTGAGAGACTTGACACCTAAATGTTTCGTATGTTCTTGTATGCACCTTTAAACGCGCTCGTTTTTTAAATTGTAATAGAAAAAAAACTTGACGATTGTTATTGAGATCTGAAAAGTATCTGCTTTAAATAATATTAAATGTATTTTAAAAGGAGATAACTTTTGGCGATATTTGAAATTCATTTTCAAGTCCATAATAAAGTTTGGTGATTTTGAGTTAGAGGATCTTTAGAATAAGGCAGCTTGATTTTGTATTATTTCTCACATATTTGTACACTACTTATTTTCACATTTTACAACACGCATTCGAATCAGTCTTTATAGTACTAATTATATTATAAATCTATTTATGTGATTTTTGTGGAAAAAAATTGAGTTCCAATGATAAAACAACTAAATGCCACATACACTCCCGTGCATAAGTTTGGGTTCACCCCCTAAAAAACATGCAAAAGTGTTCTGTGCATATCTCTGTGATTTAAGAATCGTAACCTTATATTCTCTGAAGAGCGCTCACGAATTTTTTGAGAAAAAATATGAAAACTATTCAAAATCAATGAAACAGTCATTCAAGTCATCGTGCAAAAGTTTGGGTTCACCCCTCAGTATGGTGTATCGTGCAAAAGTTTGGGTACACCTGAACTTACTTAAAACACGAAAAATCTGTGAAATATCAAACCAATCATGTATGTGCCATTATTTGCGTTTGAAAAAACTAATAATTATATCGGTTGAAAATGGCTGAGATATTGGCAGAAATGATATGCGTGCGGTTCAGGTGAACCCAAACTTTTGCACGATTTGCATCATATTGAGGAGTGAACCCAAACTTTTGCACGATGACTTGAATAACTGTTTCATTGATTTTGAATAGTTTTCAGATTTTTCCGCAAAAAATTCGTGAGTGCTCTTCAAAGAATATAAGATTACGATTCGAATGACTGCTTGTTTTAAAATTTTGGTCGATCCAATGCTGAGGAAATTAGCTATGTTTTTTTCAGTGTGTTTTTTGAAAATTGTCTCAACTTTAAGTTAAAATTTATTGTACAAAATTCAAAAAATGTTTTTGGAAAAATACATACGAAGTAAGAATAACTCTTTGCCTTACGAATGCGGCTTAGAGAGTTTCAATTAGACGCGTAATCACAGAGATATGGACAGAACACTTTTGTATGTTTTTGGAGGGGTTAACCCAAACTTTTGCACGGGAGTTTATATAAAATGGATGATGAAAGTTTGTTTGCGCATAACTTCAGAATGGATCGTCCGATTTGTGTAGAGTCTTATGCTTAGTTTCTATGCAAAGAAGGTTTATGATGTAAAAAAGGTGATAAATTTACGGGAATTGTGCTTGTTTTGAAAAAAAAAAAACACACATAGCAGTGACAGCTGGTTATAAATAAAAACATGAAAATAGCCCATAAATTATTCATTTTGAATGATTTTTTCGCACCACATGAAATATTATATAACTTTTTCGATTTCCCATATAAAAGGGATAACGAAGAACTATGGAAAATCATGGACGAAAACAGCTTTCCCGGAAAGCTCACAAGAATGATAAGAGCGACGATAGAAGGTGTGCAAAATTGTGTGAAGATTTCATGCGAACATTCCAGTTCGTTTGGATCCCGCCGAGGACTTCTACAAGGTGCTGGACTTTCGTGCCAGTTGCTCAATACTGCGCTAGAAGGTTTTATGCGGAGAGCCGGGCTCAACAGCCGGGGTACGATTTTTACGAGATCCAGTCAATTTGTTTGCTTCGCGGATGATATGGACATTATCAGCCGAACATTTGAACAGGTGGCAGACCTGTACACCCGCCTAAAACGCGAGACAGCAAAGGTTGGAATAGTGGTGAATGCGACCAAGACAAAGTACATGCTAGCTGGTGGGGCCGAGCGCGCCAGGGCTCGCCTAGATAGCAGTGTTACGATAGACGGGGATACGATCGAGGTGGTCGACAAGTTCGTCTACCTTAGATCCTTGCTGACGGCTGGCAATAAAACGTTAGCCGGGAAATACGGAGGCGCATCATCGGTGCAAGTCGGGCCTACTATGGCCTCCACAAGAAGGTGCGGTTAAAAAAGATTCACACCTGCACCAAATGTATCATGTACAAAACGCTCATAAGGCAGGTAGTCCTCTACGGGCATGAAACGTGGACGATGCTCGAGGAGGACCTGCAAGCACTTGGAATCTTCGAACGTCGGGTGCTTAGGACGATCTTTGGTGGTGTGCAGGAAAACGGTGTGTGGCGGCGAAGGATGAACCACGAGCTCGCCCAACTCTACGGCGAACCTAGTATCCAGAAGGTGGCCAAAGCAAGAAGGCGTGGAGCGCAGCGAGCTAGATAGGCGGATCAAGTGCATATCGATTTGGCGAGCGTGGGGCAGAACCGAGGATGGAGAGATGCCACCACAAACCGAGTATTGTGGTGTGAAATTGTTGATTCAGTGTTATCTGTTTAGATGTTAACTAAATAAATGAAAAATGAAAAGGGTTAACTGTGGAGGGTTAAAGGACATATTTGAATGAATGCGGTTCACCACTACAGATAAAACTTGAATTTCTTGAACTTGTATTTCATGTGTTCTTAAGTTATACATTATTATTTTAAGACCATATGCTGGTAATTTTTAGAGTGCATAAAAATGAAGGATGAGCTTGATAGTATCTCGACTATGGGTACATAACAAAGTTATATCAGCTTATGTTATAATGATATAAAGATTTTATCGAACATAGGTTGTTACAAATTTGATGCAGTATGTTGTTAAAATAACTTAAACATAAAAAGCTACATGAATTGTTAAATAGATATAACAAAATAAAGTGTAAGGGATCTATTTTATAAGTCGAGTCGATCAAAATGACTCGACTGGGGTCACTGTCGACCGAAAAATTCGCTCGACTCAACTCTGTCACTCGAGTTTTTCGACAGTTGTCACTCTATGTGACTGGATTACTATGGGAGTCGACGAGTGACATCTGAAATATGCATGCTTGCTTTGATCGACAATGAATATAGACGAGTCACATGAATCTGCTCGGTTTACAAAATAGGCCCCTAAATCTATCAAAAACATATCACACCCAGTTATAATTGTGCTGATCATACGAACCGTATTGAACGGGACAGTACCGTTTTCATCCCCTCGACGGACTGTCCCGTCGTCTTATGGAAAATGCTCGAATTGTCCCGTGTTTCAGAAAATGAAGAATTGTCACATAATTTTCAACACCGGGAAAAAAACAACATAAACAGTTTTTAGAAGTAGTTCAAAGTTCATTGTCTTACTCATCTATCTTCCAAGCAATTATTAGTTTCTCAAACAGAGTTAAACTTGATCCGTAGACAGTATATGCTTCTGCTTAGTTTTGGTGGATTTCCGAAATACTGATCTTCATAAGCTAATTATTCATATAATACCTAAAATAATTCAGATTCAATGGAAATATTTTCGGAAAATTACGTATGCAATAACATAAAATTGAAGCTGAGTTACTAAAACTTGGGAAGACCCATTTTGAGGGTTAGTCCAGCAATCGAACGTACTTTCTATACTTCCTATAAAATTTTACATTTTTTACAGAATATAAAATTGAACTAAATAAGTTGCTTCTGAGAACGCTTGAGCCAAAATTGGAGGTCATTCATCGGTATCATGTTTTACTTAAATTTTTCAAATAAACCAAAGAGTTCGATTGATTGATTGGATTAACTGTTTAAATATTCAATAAAATAATGAAGTATTATAAAAAAAAAGTTTTAATTTGAGAAATTGAAAAGTGTAACGAATTTGTTTTAGAGGGAAATGCTTAAAAATCGCTACTAATCAGAAATCAAAGAATGAGCTTCTAGGTTCATAAGTGATTTTTATTGAATCATACAGACATGTAGCGTAGGATTGCAAGATCTGGTTCTGCTACTTTCCCTCGAATGGCGGCTCCCCGAATGTCGTAACCAGTTCTCAGAATGCTAGTTCCCCAAAAACCCCGTTTCCCCGAATAGCTCAGTTCTCCGAAAAGTTCTAACACTCATAATTGTCATAACCTTTTGCATTTCAAGGTGGTGAACAAAATGTATTGTTGGCCATATGTATTTAGTCGAGAATGATCAAATATCTCCTTTTTTGGTAGTTTACCGATCTTTCTAATTCAACACGTGAGACTATTATTGCACTTTTTTGAGCTGCATCGCTTTACGAGGGAACGAATCATTCGGGGAAATGGCTTCGAAGAAACGGGCCATTTGAGGAAAAGTAGCACAATCGCATAATCTATGTCTTTTAAAATTATCCCGTTTCATCTAGTTGGAAAAGTATCAAAACATTAATACTGTTTGATATACGGGATAACACATTTAGTTACGATTTTGTTTTTATTAGTTTTATGAAAATTCTAACAAAACTTTATATTTGAAGCAATAGACAGAAAAATGTATGCTTTTTATATTAAAAAAAAAGCAATTAAAAATTGGGTTTATGTCGCAACACGTCAATATTCAATCCCTTGCCATAAGTTAATAATTACATTAGGATAATATCATTTTGTTACCGCTAGGATGATTAACCACCCAAGAGACTTTTCTTTCATTCACCCCAAATGAATAGCCAAGGTGAAAATAAAATCAGTTATCAAATGATGATAACCAGGTAACAAGATTTGTTATCATGTTGCTACAGTCGAAGCTTGTTATAACGACATCGCAAGGGACCGTCGTCATAGAGAAAAGTCGATATAGAGAATAGATATAACATTGAAATATTTTTCAAGGGACCGAAAAATGTCGCTATAGAGAGCTTTTGTCACTATCTAGTCGTGTGCGCACTCATTTTTAAGGGTATTCAAATCTTAATTTACAATAAAGGTCAAAAAAAATTGAAAAAAAGATGGTAAAATCACTAGTTTTTATTAAAATCGTTATAGGAGATTTGATTGTATAGTCAAACCCATTTCATATTCACTCAAAAACTAAATATAAAGTAGGTAAATCATGACATAACAATAAATTCAATATTACCCAATAATGTCATGCCTTTTACAATAATGCACGGTACTACCCGGGTAGAGGTGAATAACAAAATAATGGTAAAATAAGAACAAATTTTGCAATCATATCTAGTTTCACCATTATTATGTTATTAATATATGACATAAATATCTCATCAATAGCAAAACATACAATCATTGCAAAATTTGTCATTGTTATGTTATACTTGAAAGTCATGTAATAACTAATCAATAACAAAATATACTATCATAGTAAAATTTGTTATTCGTGCACAAATACTAAAAAAAACGTGAAATATCTAAAGAATAACAAACATCGCCATCACAGTAAAATATGTCATTACTTTGATATTCAAAAACATTATTTAAATAATTCATGAGAACAAACCAACATCATATTTTGCCATAATAGCTCAGTTTTACTATTCGTATGATATTCATTGAAGATTTAAAAAGCAAATGTTTTTTACAGGAAAGCAAAAACTTTATTTTTCAATCATGCTAAATTTAGATATTAAAATCCAAAAACTAAAATTACCATTAATTTGATCTACTCGTGAATAGCTTATTTAGTTATTATTTTGTTATCAATATCTAAATAATAACAAATTTTGTTATTTACGGTTGCCTATATTTTTGCTATTATTTTGTTATTACAATGGCAAAATATGATATTATTTAGTTTTTATGCCGTATAAACTTAGTTATTATTTTTGTTATTTTATCTCTTATTTTAAACAAACAAAGAACAAATTTTGCTATTCAAACATTCTATTTTAAAGGTAAGTTTTGTTATTCTTTTGCAATTCTCTTCTACTCGGGTAAAGCCAAAGAACTAAAATTGCCATTACTTTGATCTACTCGTGAATAGCTTATTTAGTTATTATTTTGTTATCAATATCTAAATAATAACATATTTTGTTATTTACGGTTGCCTATATTTTTGCTATTATTTTGTTATTACAATGGCAAAATATAATATTATTTAGTTGTTATGCCATACAAACTTAGTTATTATTTTTGTTATTTTATCTCTTATTTCAAACAAACAAAGAACAAATTTTGCTATTCAAACATTCTATTTTAATGGTAAATTTTGCTATTCTTTTGCAATTCTACTCTACCCGGGTAGTAACCATAACTATTGAAAAGGGTCCATTTACCGTGCATTTGTGTTTCGACTGAAAAACAATAAAAAATTCTAATTTGTATTAAATCTCATAAAAATTTGTTGAAATTATTAAAAATTTGATACTCTAACGTTAAAATTAAACAAATAATTTGTGAAAATTGTATGAATATTCTGTAGGATCTGTATATGTGCACGATGAATGGAGGCCGCACGGCGACTGGTGACTTAACGGTAATCGCAAGTCTAGAAAAAAGGAATATTTCCAAATATTATAAATTTTTAGAACGCACAGATATGTAGGTACTGCATTTTATTATAAAATTGTTAAAAATAAACAAATAGAAATATATTCAATAAATATAACAAATTATGGTATATATTTGTTTGTACGGATTTCTAGTGTTTTTTGAAGATTATTATAAATGCATTAAATGTCTGCCTTTTCGGAGTTATTCCGTTGGGTCACTGGGTCAGATCGAGTAAAAATTAGCGCAATTTTCTTTTTGTCAACTTTCATCTAAATTATTGATGTAATCATGACTCCAACCCAACTGGTTTTGATAGTTTCGACCACGGGCATGTGAGAATTAAATAAGACGCATTATGAGAACTAGAATAGACAATGGTACCAGTTTAGTCTGGGGTAATTTTTCAGTTCTATATCTCCGGGAAACCGGTCTCTGATAGGTTAATTATAGTTTTCTTCTAATCAAGCAAATTTGGGTATTAAACTTCATCAGTTTCAAAACCAGGTTCAAACGTGATCAAGTGAATCCATTTGCAAATAACCTACTGAAAAGAAGGTGAAATGCAAAGAAGCATCTGGAAATCACTTTGAATTTCTATTTTTATACCATGCAAAGTTTATGTTTTATTGAACTCTTATTTGTTTGCAACTTCACGGCACTGTTTTTCATATGCACCATTCTCCTTCGCGTTATGGATTGAACCATAACCTGTTGCGTTCACTGGGTAGCAGGAGGCAAATTCTATCACTTCGAGTCCGATAGCGGCAGCTTCAAAGTTTTCCAATTTACTTAAACTGTTTTCCTCCAATTTGCTTATGGGAAACTCAATTAAGTTAAAAATGGGTGAATGAAATTACGGCGAATACAGCAGCCTCTTGGCTTCCTTCAGAGGTGCAGAACCGAGCCAGGATGGTCCAGTGATAAAGTTACTCATCCCTTAGCAGGCACTTCGGTTCGCTTTTGTTAAAGATATACGTAGGGGAGCATTGGATGGGATGCTCTGAAGAAGTAGTAGAAAATATAAATGAACGTTTCATAATTGTCGACAAAAATTAAAATGTCCAATTGAACTCAAATTTAATCATTTTTTTCCTATTTTACTTTATTTTTTCTTTATTGAAAGTCAGTGCTACTTGAAGTGGAGGCCAAATGAGTAATGGTTAACCATGGTTGAAGCTTAATTGTTAGATGTCATTCGATCATTGAAAAATTAAGAAAGCTAATCAATCACGTATGAAGCTTATGGAGAGTATGATTGATTTCCACAAGTATATTAAAAACGCGATAATTTCTTCTTGCTAGTCTTGCACCAGTTTTTTACAAGTTCCCAAAGCACTGTTCTTCTTAGAATCTGTATCGATATTTTGGTCATCTGATTCCAGATATATTTCGAAATTCATTAGGGACCAACACATATCTAGATCCCACGTAAATAACTCAATGACAGTTTTTCCAAAGTTTTATTGTTTGGTTTAAAAACAATACTATGATGAGAGTAAGTTGTGAAAATGAAACATATTGGTGCAAACATTTTTGAGTAATGTGCATTAATGTTTCTGGTGACAATCTGGCCGTGTAAAGATCTTGAAAATCTTCAAAAACAATATTGTAATTTTCACAGTTCTTAGAGATAACTCAACCAGTTAGTATGATATCCTTAATATTTAACAGTCTAAAGTTCATGTTATATTATTTTCTTAGTAAATTGACCTAATCATCATTATGAAGGTCGAAAAATGTATATCGTAGTTATTATGATTTCAAACAGATCATAGTTGTTTTTAAAATAATTTATATCATATGGAGAAAGTTTTATTTAAATGAACGTTGTTTATAAAAAAAAAAACAATAAAACGCATAATTATACTTCGCATTGTGGTATCCTAAGAAACATCGGATCCCATATTCAAAATAGCTTATTTTTTTTCAGAGTTTAAGGTCTCTGAAAATTGTATCAATTGTAACAAAAAAAAAAATCATAAATATCAATGTTTTTCATTGTGTCTTTAACGGGAAACAGAGAAAGGAAAAACACAAAAAACTACAAATGGCATTATGAGCCATTTTCCCTTGACGAACCATGTGAATGCTGCTACCAGTCGTACTCTGTTGTATAAATTTATTTCTGACGGTATTGGAAAACGTAAATTAAGTCTGTTATAACTTTGAACAATCTATTGCGGGAAGTTATTTAAGATATTAAATGTAATTATGAGAGCCTTTGCTGAACACCAAAGCGCTAAGTTCAGTTGAATGCTTACTTGGAAGTAACTCATGCTGGAAATATGTATCTGATTTTGGATTCAATCCTCAATCGTCATCAAAAATCATTATTTTGCAGTGAATGAGTGCCTCCATTGAATTGGTGTTCACAATGATTGTGCTACTTTCCCCGAATGTCGTTTCCTGAATGCCGTTTCCCAGGCTTTGGAAAATATAACGATCATTAACACACGAGCCATAAGTTTATTCCATATATCCGCTTGCATTCACACAACATGCATGACATTATCGCTCGTGGAAGATAAAGAGACACGAATGAAAAAAGACAGACACACACCAGCCACTGTTAGGCACCGATCACTGTGTGTTTCCACGCTATACAGTCGTAAGACACACTCTCATTCTGATCAGGAAAAGGAGGCGAATATTTTCCATTTTCTGTACTATGTTTGTTATCAATGATCCAATTCAAATAATATATAATAATTAAGTTGTTTAAGGTTGCATTATCAGAAAGTTATATAAGGTACAGTGGAGGAAGTGTATCAGTGGGGTAAGTGGATCATTTGTTCATATTAAGCATAAATACTTGAATATGTTGAATATTTTTTTTTTTAAAGACACCGACACTTTAATGCTTCCAGTGGACGATTTGCCCTTTGAAGGAAGCACCACACTAGACAACGGACTAGCATGCAACGCCCAGTGGTACAGTCGAAAAACCTTCCTGACGAAAAGTTTTCCGGGCTGAAGCGGGAATCGAACCCACACCTCTTGACACGATGCGGCTAAATGCTTGGTAACACTAACCGCACGGCCAGGAAGCCCACAATTTTCACACCATTACTTCGTTTTAGGTTATATTCTTACGTCCACACTGATACTTTTTTAAAACTGGTACTACACGTACACTAACACAGGCAAACTTGTTCGCTGCAAAAATCAATTAATTTTAAAATTGTTTTCCATCAATCAAAAATCCATTGTATCTATGTCTAAAATCGAATACTATTAGTTTTTTCAACACATGGTGGACATTTCAGTTCTAATTGAATGAATCACAATGAAAAATATGTGATTTATATAAATAAATACAGATATATTGGACATGGTACACTTACCCCTACTTTTTAATGGGGTGGGGTAAGTGGATCAAGTATTATTATCATATATTGGCACACTGCTTACGAGAATTTGAATGAGTTTTAATATCCGCAAATGTTGTTTTCCTCTACCTTTTTTCATTCCTAGCTTAAATTTGACAAATTGACTATAGAAAATTTAAATTATTCCACCTGAAAGGTTTTAAAAATTTTTTCCGGTATAAAAAATATAAAAGAATTAATATTGCAAAATTCAAACAAAACTTTTAGTGGTTTACCTATGCTGAGATGCAAAAGAGCAAAATATATATATTTTTTTGATTTAATGCCTAATATCGTACCTTATTTAACCATATAAATTGTTCTAGACTGATGATACAATTATATTCATAAATAGAATAAAATATTTACGTTTTTTAAACAAAAATAAGTGTGATTATGTGATTTTGATCCCCGAATGACCCGTTTTCCCGAAAAGTGTTGCAGTTTTTATAGGTGCTATAATAGTCTTCAGTGATAGGATGGTGGACTACAAAGAACAACGAGCAATTAAAACAAGGTGATATTTGGTCATTATCGGTTAGGGTGATGTGCTCCATCGTATTGCGCTTTGATGATTGAGAACCTGCAATTTTCCCAGTATTGCAGTTAATGATGCTGATACAAACTGATGTCAAACAATTCTTTCCCAAAATGACTTTTGCATTGTACAATAAGATTTTGATAAATCTTGATTTTTTTATTGGAAATAATGCAATGAAACTGCATCTTGCCGTATTCTCAATCCGTCGTATCGTTTTCATTTCTGTTGCAGTCAGTTTCCAGATTCGTCTCACAACTTACGGCTCACTGTGATATAGCAAGTGGTCAAAATACAACATATCAACCCTATAATAAAATTTTTACTAGAATATATAGATCTACGGAATCTATGACACTTTGTTGAATGATATTTAGTCGAATGACGTTTGGTCGAATGACGTTTCGTCGAAAGTACATTTGGTCGAACGGACATTTCGTCGAATGGACATTTGGTCGAAAAGAATTTAGTTGCTTTGAGAAGCATATGACATTTGATCGAAATGGCATTTGAATAGGGATTTTAAAGATTATTTAACAGAGCGACATTTTGTCGTTAATAAACAGTGATTGCGTTACTTGCGTTTTTTAACGTTTCTTGATATATTTTTTTCTCACTGATTCTGCGAGTCGGATGAACCGCGACAAGCTGATCTCAAATGAAAGCAACTAATTTTTTTTCTTTTGAATTATTTATCAACTTATCATTTTTCTAAATCGTCGCCATCGTCATCATATTTGCTCTACGAATATATTTTAACTGACAAACGTATCATATACATGGCACTTCCCAGACAACCAAAATGTATGTATAACGAAATTATCTGGAGGCTTTGTATTTGCAAAATTTCACAGGCCTTCTACGTATAAAAGTGGAGGCGATACGTGCATATATTATGTAAAGAATAACAGCATACTATGCGAGTGTATAAATTTTCTACCGAACTAAATTGTGATCTTATGCGATTTAACTTATGATAACAAATGTTGATTTTACAGCTGCTACGGATTGATCCGACTTACTTTGTTCGAGTAAACGGTACGAAACAAAATGTACAAATGAACTCAGAAAAAAAGTGTTTAATGCGAGGAAACTCATCAATCTGACGTTTTTTTCCACCGTTTTTTGCGGGTTTGATGTAATTTGTATGAATTAACAAGTTATAACGTGAACTTGTATGCGACTTCTGGTTGTCTGGGTTTTGATGCACTTCGTCATAAGCGTTTCGTATATGCAATGGTCATCAGAATTGGCCCCTGCAATTCGGGGTTACCAAATAATTCTATGCTCATTCCAAGTCTAATCCCCGCATTCCTTATTCTTCACTAAGTTTATTCGCTTTAAGATCTGAAAATAAGAAAAGTTTCCGAATACTCACACTGAATATCATTAGATAAAAATCAACAATTACATATATAGAACGGTGAAATTTTGTAAAAATAATAAATTCAACTAAGTTTGGTATTTCATTTACTGAATAATAATGAAACAAAAATAACTAAAATATTTGGTGGGAAATTTTTCAAAGAATGATGCCATTTTTAAAGAATAATAAACTCAAAAAAAACCAACATAGGTAAATTTGGAAAAGTTAAATTTTATTATTCATCTGGTGAAATAAAACTGGTTCGTCTTGCTATCCAGCAACGGTTGAAGAATAAGATAATTGACAAGAATAATTTACTCTACATAGACAGTAGTACATTTACTAACCTCGATGAAAACGTTGTTAATAAATAATTATTACTTAGATAGATTCTTTATTGATTATTAATTCAGATGAAAATTATGCTTAAGCCGAAGTAGGCCATCATTGAAATGTGTACACATCGTTGATGGTTGTTGCTGAATCATGTCACAATTCCGAATTAAAGAAAATCAGTGGGTATTGAAGTGATGTAGCTCAAAAGTATCAGCATAATTTCTGTATGTAAGCACATATGCTGATACTTTTTCATTTCAATGTCAACTATGAGGATTGAGTTTTATTACTTTGAAATTGCGGGTTGCAATGGCTCAACAACATGGCTGCCAAAACGAATAACGGGCTACTTAGCCATAAAATAGATTTGATGCTCATCCATTGTGCAAAAATTTCGGTTCGGTTCACATTTATCTGTTGGATCAAACAATCCTTCAACCAAGCGTTACAAATGTCCGTTCGACCAAACGTCATTTAAACAAATATTTTTTGACAAAATGTTCTGAAGCTATTCGACCAAATGTCACTTCTACCAAATGTACTTTCAACCAATTGTCATCCGACCAAATTTCTTTCGACGAAATGTCCTAAAGCCCATCTACGAGCATCTCCCTCTATTCCTTCAGCGTGATGGAATATATTGATTTCCTTTAAAATTCATTATTCGCCATCAAAATTCAATATTTGTGTTTTTTATAGCTGACAAATAGCCATAGTTAACTTTTTGTAACAAACGCAAAACGAAGATAATGCAGGACACATCTTGAAAATTAAAAATGGCACGAATTGTGCAAAAAGAGCTGTTTAAAAAAAATCCAGGAAATTTTGCTTACATTGGCATTGTAGCATATGTCTGTACCAGTAGCGCAACCAGGATTTCTCGATTACTTTTTCAAATCGACGTAAGTAACTTTCATACGGTTTTGAGAAAATCAATTACGAAGAATCACAACCAGGCTTTATTTTGCTCATCTTGAACTGATAGCTGGAGCGACCTCGTACGCTCACAACAATTATGAGTCGGCATTCGATGTTGGTTGAATAATCCGTGGCTGAGAGAGTGGGGAGAAACGTTGGCTCTATCCAAACGCACATCTTCCATTTGACAGCTCTAGCTTACTGTGAGGCTCTGCAAACACATCATCATTGCTTTTGGGATGAACTGAGGTTGGTTTCTCCGTCAACGCAAGAGCATTTTTTTTTTTAATTTTTTTATTAGCATCATTCCAAACATTACATTCATTTCTTATATCTAGGTGTTCTGTGTTATTAGACAACACTATCATCCTAATTTGGTAAAACAAATTTAAGATTTTATTAACATTTTGTTAACAACATATAACATTTCATTTGCCGTAGCAGTTCAGATTTTTTACAGGTGAGTTGATTTCACCTGCTTATAAGAGAAAAAAAAAAGAAAAAAAAAAGAAAAAAAAAAGAGAAAAAAAAAACGCAAGAGCATGATTTTGCTTTCCTCTTTGCCCTTTTGGGCAAAGAGCTATAAAGAGACAACGAAGAGCTGTCTGGAAGTGCTCTTCTCCGAACTGAGAAATGGGAAAAAATGCTCTCCCCCTAACTGAGAAAGGGAGAAAATAACCTCTTTCTCTTTTAAGCACTGAGGTTGTCAAAACAAACTCTTTACCACAGAGGGAATGAAAATAAGCAAAGACAAACCTGTAAACTCTTCATCCCGCAGATCAAGTACGCTCAGTTTGTGTGTGGGTAAAATCGCTTCTCTTGTGTAGTTGATCATTAAAAGGGGGAGAAAGAGGATAAGTCAAGAGCAAGGAAGAAGCCTGATCACAACCTGCCTTCTAAAACTGGTTTAAAATGAATCCGCTTTTTAACATTTTTTCACCGTGTACATCACTTAAATTTTGCATGCAATCAGTTCGCGTTCAAATACTAGGTTGCTTCTATTATTTCCCGTAAAAAATGTATGACAAAATGATAAGCCGTTTCTTTCAGTTACTTGCGACGTTTTTGTACCAGTGTAAAATCGACTCAAGTAGTGTTTTTTTTTATTCGTGGCTAAGTCACTTTGTCTCTCCATACAACGGAGTGCTGAAAGTAATAGTTAGGTTGCGAAAGTTGAAAATCTTACTTACGCCGTTTTGTAAATTCTAGAATTAAACGTTCCAAAAGTGAAAAATCGAGTTGGTTAGAGCGGAATGTGTAACATTTCGTCTGCAAAGTACATATGATTGATAAAGTAAGTTTGTTCACTTTTCTGACTTGAGTCTGTTTGAATAAGTTTTCGAGATTTGTCTCTTTTGGTTTAGAAGTTGAAACGGAAATAAAATTAGAAAAATTTAATATGTTTCTTGACTAACATTTAAAACGGACAAAACGAAATATGCAAACTTTAACTTTTCTCGTCTACTGCAGACATACCTTTTTAAAATGAGCTTATATCGCTGGGAGTCTGTTGTAACTGTTATTCTTCTTTCTGGGTTTACGTTCCAACTAGGGCAGAGCCCGCTTCTCAGCTTAGTGTTCTTATGAGCACTCCCACAGTTAATAATTCTATGTCAATTGACCATATTGCATGTGTATAAAGTGTGACAGGTACGAAGATACTTTACTTAGTACTATTTTAATTCGTTTTTTTTTCTGTACATCTCTTGGTTTTTTATTACTATAACTATTATTGAGTGAACGATCTCCAGCCGTAGTATCTGGATTTGAAGAAGGTTCTTCAGTTTATAGTGCTTATAACGTGTAATTTGTGAATTGAATTTTCGTGTTTATATTGAAAACACTGATCTAAAGACACTGCTATTCTGTCGCTGCCACACGCTTATTCTTCATTGAAGCGATACCTCGTGGAATAAATTGGAAGCTGATAACTATCTTTGATGCACGTTGACTAACCGCAGGCGTATTTTTCCTCGAGCTCCAAATACTAATCACCATCAGTATGTCTGCTGTTTGCCATTCATGCGCTACTGAAATTGGTGAATCTAAAATCACCTGCGGAGGTTTCTGCAAGGCCTGTTTTCATTATGGATGCTGTGGATTGCGTGAAGAGTTGATCAATGACATCATGAATAATGTTCAGATTTTCTGGATGTGTCCATCTTGTGCGAAGCTGATGAATGATATGCGTTTTCGCCCTACAGTCAACGCTGCTTATATGGCAGGCCAAGAGGCTCAAAGAAGTGTGCAAAATGAGTTCGCTGGTCGACTGAAAGCGGAAATAATGCACGAACTGAAATCAGAATTACGATCCAACTTTACAGCACTCATCAATTCCAGTTCGATGACACCTAGTAGGCGACCTATTGCTGCCTCGGGTGTGACTAGAAGCCGCAGATTATTCGAAAATTCGGATCGTAGAGATAACGGAACTTTACAACGCGGTGTCGGTGCTTCAGTATCCCCGACTGTAGGTTTTGCTACTGTTCCCGAATCTGTGCCCAAATTTTGGCTTTATCTCTCCAGAATTTCGCGTGAAGTTACTGTTGAGCAGGTTGGACATCTAGTGCGACAACGTTTGTCTATTGGTGACATTGAAGTCTTCAGGCTTGTCAAAAAGGATCAGGATATTAATTCAATGAATTTCATATCCTTCAAAGTTGGCATTCCTGTTAATCTCAAAGCTTTAGCCCTTTCTGCAACTACATGGCCGAAAGGTGTGCTCTTCCGAGAATTCAAAAACACCAACTCGGGCAGGTTTTTTTGGAGACCAGATCAAGAAACTGTACCATTTCCAGCATCCAACGCCGCTGTTACACCCCGCGACTCGATTCAGTCTGTTACAATGCAGAATACTCCAATGGAATGAATCCAACAATAAATGGACTACCGGGACACATACCCAGCCTCCCCGGTTCTGTGGTAGGAGAAAAAGTGGGAGTCCTCCAAGGAGTGCCCACAGGCTTGTTTGAAGGAGGAGCGGGGGTCCCCAAGCCTGACTCCCCAGGCAAGTATACGTGCTTTCTCAGTGATTCTTCTTCTGATGTTCGTTTGGCTTCCAGCTTCCTGGTTAGTCATAATGACCAAAACACCGCCACTCCAGTAGATGAAGTACTGACTCCAGTGCATCACAACCCTTCTATAACTTCTCGGTCAAACATGCGTATTTATTATCAGAACGTAAGAGGCCTCCGTACGAAAATCGATAGGTTTTCTCTTGCTGTTGCTGATTCAGATTACGACGTAATCGTGTTAACAGAAACATGGCTAGATGATGGGATTTTATCAACACAACTGTTTGATGGCTCATACGCAGTCTTTCGAAATGACCGTAATTCCAGGAATAGCAGTCCCGGGGCGGAGGAGTGCTGATTGCCGTTTCATCTCGATTCTGCTGTTTTGCTGACTCGACTTCGGTCAGTGATACATTAGAACAACTTTGGGTTAAAATTAAGCTGCATGGTCAATTCATCAGCATTGGAGTCATCTATTTGCCACCTGATCGTAGTAATGATTTAGACCTTATTCAATTACATGCAAATTCTATTCAATCTATTATGTCTGCGCTCAATTATGGTGATTTTGCTTTACAATTTGGAGATTATAATCATCCCGAATTGCGTTGGATTCCTTCGGAGGATGGCGGATTTAAGGTTGATGCTACTTCGCGTCTTACGGCTTCCGGTTGCGCCTTATACGATACTTTCAGTTTCCATGGCCTCACACAGGTTAATCCTATAAGAAATGCAAATGATAGAATTTTGGATCTAGTGCTCGTTAATGATGAAACTTTGCCAAATTGTAACGTATGTGAAGCTCTGGACACATTTGTTCATACTGATGAGGCTCATCCTGCTCTCGATGTTGCGGTTACTATGTCTCTACCGTTGAGGTTTGAAAACATAATGAATGTTCAGCACGATTTTCGGCGTGCTGATTACAATTTGTTGAATGACGCACTATTATCAGTTGATTGGCAGTTTTTGTCCTCAGAACTAAGCATTGATGATTTAGTCGGGCGATTCAACAACGAATTACAGCGAGTAATACAAACTCATGTTCCACTCCAGCGTCCACGTTCAAATCCGCCGTGGGGCAATAGACATCTTCGGAAACTGAAACGCCGTAGACAGGCTGCTCTGCGATTGTATAGTCGTAATCGAATTCCACGACTAAAGCGTTGTTTTAAATTGGCTAGCAAGAAATATAAAAGTTATAATTGTCTCCTGTATGCTCGTTACATTGATCGCACACAGCAAAGTCTACGATCTCATCCTAAACGATTTTGGTCTTTCGTTCAATCTAAACGCAAAGAGGATGGTCTGCCAACATCTATGTACTTCGGAGATATCACTACTGATACGGCTTCAAGAAAATGTGAGTTGTTTGCTGAACACTTCAGGAATGCATTCTCGTCTGTTCCAGCTACACCTTCGCAAATAGTTGCTGCAATTCGTGATACTCCTGCAGATAGCTTCAGTTTTAGTCCGTTTGTAATTACTGAAGATCATGTACTAACTGCATTGGGTAAACTTAAATACTCTGTATCACCTGGTCCTGATGGTATTCCCTCATCTGTACTAAAGAACTGCAGGAATGCGCTAATTATTCCGCTGATTAAGCTATTTAATTCTTCATTACAACAAGGGGTATTTCCTTCAGCATGGAAGCAGTCGTTCCTTACTCCTGTCCATAAAAAAGGTGACAAAAGTAATATTTCGAACTATCGTGGGATTACCTCGCTGAGCGCTTGTTCGAAGTTACTTGAATTGATCATTAACACATTACTTTTTGAATCCTGTAAAAATTACATCTCAACTTCGCAGCACGGCTTCTTTCCTAAACGATCCGTCAGTACAAACCTTGTTGAATTTTCTTCATTGTGCATACGAACGATGGATGCTGGACTACAACTAGATGCTGTGTATACGGATTTTAAATCTGCGTTTGACCGTGTGGATCATGGCATTTTACTACAGAAACTTTTAAAACTTGGTGTTTCGCCGGCACTCATTCCCTGGTTCGAATCGTACTTATCAGGAAGGTCGGTAAAAGTGAAAATTGGTGCTGAATATTCTAACGCAATTGCTATACTTTCGGGCGTTCCACAAGGAAGTAACCTCGGCCCGCTGTTGTTCTCACTCTTTATCAATGATGTTTCGTACGTACTGCCACGTGGGAAGCGATCATTTTATGCGGATGACGTGAAGATCTTTATGGTTATCACTAGACTGGAGGATTGTTTAGAGTTGCAAAGAATATTGGATTCATTCGAGGACTGGAGCAAACGGAACTGTCTAGAGCTTTGTGTTGCCAAGTGTAATACTATTTCATTTTGCAGAAAACGACATCCGATTATATTCGACTATTCTCTGTCTGGCCAAACATTAGATCGTTTGAATGAAGTCAGAGACCTTGGAGTAATATTGGACAAGGAGCTTAATTTTAGACCACATTTGGAGAGTGTCATTTCCAAGGCAAACAAACAACTTGGATTTATTTTCAAGATCGCTGATGGATTCCGTGATCCGTTATGTTTAAAGGCACTATATTGTGCTCTAGTGCGTTCCATCTTAGAGTCTGCGATGTTGGTATGGTGTCCTTACAACAGGAATTGGATAGACCGTATTGAAGCTGTGCAGCGGAGGTTCGTACGATTATGTCTTCGATATCTACCATGGAGGGACGCTTCAAATCTTCCACCATATGAACAACGGTGTATGTTACTAGGCATCGACACACTTGAGAAAAGAAGATCAAACATGCAAGCAATATTTGTTGCCAAGATTCTAACAAACGAAATCGATGCTCCTAATTTACTAGCTGAACTAAATATTTATGTGCCGGAACGAAATCTACGACGTCGTAATTTTTTGCAACTGGGCAACCGAAATAGCCGTTATGGACAACACGATCCGATCAGGTTTATGATGTCTCAATTCAACGAAGTGTACGGTTTTTTTGAATTTGACGTAAGAGCCACAGAATTTGGGCGTCGAGCGAATAATCAATCAAGGAGATAATTTTAACATGTGTATTGTAATTTTTGTTTGTATCATTGTTCACCTTTTAGTTATTTTTAAGTGTTAGCTGTTATTTGTAGTTTTATGTTAAGAACTTGTGGGGTTTTTATGCATATTTGTACACAGTAACTACTTATTTTATATCTGCTTTTCCCCACCACACTTCATGGAGACATATTTGTCAGATGAAGATTACCATATAAAATAAAAAAAAAAATCAAAAGTGCAAATTTTAATGCAACTGTAGACGAATATTTGTGTGTTTTTTTTCAGTATAGGAACGGAACCGCCACCCCCTTTAAGCCTTTCTGGAATTTTATTCGTAATCATTGAAACTAAAATATTTGCTTCTCCGAGAATTCACGTGCCCTGAAAGTCGTCCAATTTGGCTAAATGCTGAGCCAACTAAATGATCGTAAAAGTTTCGAATGTTCAATCATTCAAAGTTTCGGATGTTCATCAATCAACTCTTCAAAGTGTAACTGCATGTATGCTCGAATAATAGCTCGTCCGAAGCCCGCATTTGACAAACATAGTAAAATAACGTTTTCAAAAAAACTCTTCTACGGTGTATTGAAAAGAAAGCAAAACATAGAAAAATGTAACATAAAAATGATACAGCCTACTGGTGTTTGTAGATTGAAGTGTTGAATTTTCAAAATATTTGCGGTAAGCCCGATATTTATTTATTTATTTTTCTCTGGGGCGGGTGACCTCCAAAACTCCCCCTTGGTTGCGCCACTAGTCAGTACAAAGATTTAAAAAGTTTAATTTTGATAGCAGTCTTACCCTAGCTAATTCATTGAACTAAAATTATTCCATTGACGATAATAATAATATATCTTGAATTGTAAATCATTCAAAACATAATTATGAGCTTTGAGCGCAAAAAATATTTTAAACTAGAAAATTTATCATGGCAGTGTTCCGAAAATCAATAAAATTGTTTTTTTTTTGAACGCTGTTGCATATCAACCTTTTTTCTTTCGAAAGAATCAACAAATTTTATAAACATTCAACACTCATTTTAAAACTAACCAAATATCGGAATCCGATGTGTGCACGAATGTGGGCACATACATTTCACATTTCAAGTGCAGACCAGCACACTTAGAGACTATCTAAAAACGAGTGTGAGCATGGCGGAAAATTGTGAAAATGAAAAATTTCTCATCATTCACCTTGTCGACTCGCAGGACTTCTCGCTCGGAGGTGAATATATGAGGTCTGCCATATTTACCCGTGCGTGTCGTGATTGGACACTGAGCACCCTCGAAATGGTTCTGCCTAGGGCAGCTTTTGTGGATACGACCAACGAGAAAAACGGTTATTTATGCACATATATTACCGGCATCATGCTGGTCCCACGACTGCGTCACCAGAGTGTACACAGCAAAAACAAATATCGGCCGCCGTATTTTTTGGCTATGTATCAATGGTCGGACGGAATTGAATTCGATCAAATCCATTTTACAACTATATTCCGCTCTATGATTACTTATAGATTCGATCGCCAGAAATATCAAGAAATCGAGTGGCAACATAAATCATGTAGCAAATTAAATTCACTTCCTTGAGATGACCGAGAGGTATCGGACGAAACTCTCACTCGCTAGACCTGGGTTCAAATCCCGGTCAAACTTTAACACATTTTTGATAACTTTTTAAACCGGTTCTTTCGATTTATAGACTGAAAAGACGTTATACTACAATTTATTTTTTGCTGTGTACGTTATATGAGGTACTTCTGGTACTGGTGATGGTCCGTCGGTACGACCATTTCTGTGTCGGCATGTGGCAAAAAGTTTGTCATGGTGATCTTCAGCTTACTCAAAAAGTAGCAGCCTCAGCATTATTCAAACCAAAGCAATTGAAAGACCGTTTCTCCGGTTGGCTGAGAAAACATGTTTGCAGAATGCGAATATTAAATCTAAGGGAAGATAATTCTATTTTTCGTTTCCAACTTGTTGACATCGGATTCACTTGTCTCCTCCGAAGGGTGTTCTACATTCCAACCGGACAATAACAAAGCTATGCGATGGGTGTTGGAATACAAATACCATTAATAAATCAGGTGGCATTACAAACGAACGAAATAATCCAATAATTTATCAAGCCATAAACCCTCTTATTTTATGTGTGCATTTCTAACAGACTTCTGCTCACAACCAGAGATGCCACGTTCTCTAGTGCATCTCGATTGTCATTTTACTTGAAGTGGTAGAAAATTGACTTCTCTGCATATCCCGATTGCAAACATACAGTGTGCATTAGAAGTTGTGCCAATATGCGTTTTGAAATCGAACGGTGAACACATTCAGGTCTTTCTGAATGGTTGTTGCTGTTTTCGTAAGTAGCATGAGCATCATTTCAATTCATCCCTGCTGTCCTGTATATAGTCAAACCCATTCACAAATAAATCTTGAAGGACAAAGTAGGACTGAATGTTTGGAATTTCCACACCAAATATTTGACGCAGTATATTATTAGCTCGGAAACTACTAGATTAAAGATACTACAGTTAGGGAAATCAATTATTATTATTATTTTTATTTAAGAGATTTTCAGCTCTAGGCTGGTTTATCCCAATAAAGGAGATCAAAACATCACCATCCTGTTTTTCCGATATATTACAAAACCTGTTTGACTTATCTTCCTGATGTCCAATGTAAATGGTCGCACAGAAATGTATTTTAGATTTAACCGTCGTTAGGATTTATTTTGATTATCATGAGAATTTCAGCACAGATTCATTAAAATATGATACAAAATATGAATAGCACCCATCGTGTTTCAACTCAAAAAATGCTTATTTTAAAACATTTGATAAAATAATGTGTCGGTAGACCGAATAGTTTTAGTCGAACATGATTTTTTGGACAAAACAGCATAGATGACACATTTACAATTAAAATTTCTAATAGTATTGATACAAAACGTAAACCAGTATTTATCAGCAGTATGCTGAATCGTATATCAATTGTTTTGAGATACAATTTAAATAGGACTAAATTGGTCAACTGATTATTCAAAGTTCCAAAAAAGCTTATTACGACATATTACTTATTATTCACCTGATAATACTTTTATGAAGTTTTTATTTTCCAACTCGGGTTCCAGGTCATTTGGCGGAGTGCTATATGGCTGAACGCCATTTGACCGAAAGGGTAATTTGACCGAATGCCGTTTGGCCGAAATTGGAAACAACAGTGAACTACAGTTAGCATGTTTTTGTAATGAATTTTAAAGAACAGTTTATTCCTAAAGAAGGATAAATAATCATTGGTTAACAGCTCTTTAGTGTTAGTTCAAGAAACAGTCAATTCTGAAAGAAGATCATCCTAAATATTCACTTCTCTACCAGTAGTAATAGCTGCCAGCATAGGTTTTTGCTTTGCGTTTGTAGTTAGCTTTTGACAGTAACTAAAACGGTGTTTGACTTATTCGTCCTTCAGTAGTACTGTAATTTGAACCCAGCATCGTGAAGGTAGCTAAAGCTGGAAGGATACGCTGGGCAGGGCATGATGCAAGAATGCCGGACAACAACACTGTTAAGATGGTGTTCAAATCTCGAATCCGGTCGAAACAAGAAGGCGTGGGGCTCAGCGTGCTAGGTGGATTGACCAGGTGCACCAGGACCTAGAGAGCGTGGGTCACAGTCGAGGATGGAGAGAAGCGGCCATGAACCGAGTGAATTGGCGAAATATTGTTGGCGAGGCTTTATCAAGATAATTGATGTAAAGCCAAATAAGTAAGTAAGTAGTAGTACCGTAATTTCGGGTGAAATTGATCATTTATCACGTTTTTTTTGTCTGATTTCTATAATGTTGACAATGCCAAACAACTGAATGCAGCAAAATAAGTTCAAAGGTGAGCCTTATTGGCTTAACTACCGAAATTTTCTATCAAATGTAATTTTAGTGCTTAAAAATCTCTCTAAAACATCTGCTAAAAAATATCTCTAAAAATCGGTGGCACGGTGATCAGTTTCACCCTACTGATCAATTTCTCCCAAATACGGTATCGGTTTGCTATAAGCCTTAATTTCAATAACTATAAAAAATATTTAAATATAAAAGAACAGCCTATGATCAAAAGAAAGAAAAATCTCTAATAAAAATTAGAGCAAGTGTAATGCAAATAATTGTTGTATCAATATAATTACAAAGAACTACCGATAATTTAAAGAAGATAAACATCAATTGAAATATATGATAAATTATTCTTATTAATGTATTCGAATCCTCTGAGCAGAATCTCAATAGAGAGACTTAAAAGTAGATGGAGTACCTTGTACCTTTAAAATCCGCCTCTAAATGCTTATTTTTGACAGATACGCGTATTTCGAATACCACGCAGTCTTCTTCAGTGTCGGGTAACTGTATCCACTCGCAAGATAAATTATAGCCAATAGTAATGAAACCAGTACAAATTTAAAGAATAGCCTATGTTTAAAAGAAGATAAAATTTCTGATGAAAATATTAAAAAACATTTCAAACCCTAGCACATTGTTGGTAACCCAGAGATGAACCTTAGCTTCGAGTCTTGACGTGATGTGTAGAGTTCACAACTTTGTCCTGTATTAACGGATCGTTCTAATTATTGAAAATGCAAAAATTGACTATTTTTTTTGCCTTGTGTGGCACAGAATTCAAACTTCATGTGCAGAAAAATTGTTGACAACAAAGTTCATAATACTTTCGATGCTCAAAAGTTATTTTTCGATGGTTTCGAAAAGTATTGTATGTTGCCATATAAGAGAAACGAATAATTTTGTATTGAGACTGCACGCATGTTCGAAAAATTGATATATTCTAAATTTAATTGTGCAATTTCAACCAAATTATATCTGAAATGAAAGTATGAGTCATGTATTGCACGATTGGTGGATAAGATCACAAAAAAGTACATAAATCATACTTTAAATTTTATGTAAAGGTCAATGAAAACACTGTTTTATACAACTTTGGTAGCTTGTAGGTTAAAATTGTGCTGGAACATTCCTGAGAACTCCATCAGATTCAGCAACCCCAAATTTACTAGAGATACCTAGTTTCATCCTTGATACACGCAAAAATGTCATTTTTGTTACGCTGTGTTATCTGAACAGTTATTGGGCCACCTTTATGAATGCTACGAATCTGCGTATAAGCAATTTGATTATTTATTTTTTTATCGTAATTCGGTCATACGGCATTCGGACAAACGATCCGTTTGGCCAAATAGCATTCGACCAAATGACCGGACACCTTCAACTTATTAATTGCATATTTTCAATTACACACAAGAATTTACACACAATTCTATACAAGATTTTTTTTAGCTAAACATTTTTGTGCAGAGTTTATTGTAAAAAAGTATGTACATCTCAAAACAAGAAATCAATGCTTCTAATCTGTGTGACGTTGACATTTTTATTTAAAATTGCGACGTTCAGATAATACAACTGATTTATACACTTTTTTTTTTTTTTTTTTTTTTTTTTCAATAAACTTTATTAGTATCATTCCAAACATTACATTCATTTCTTATATCTAGGTGTTCTGTGTTATTTGACAACACTATCATCCTAATTTGGTAAAACAAATTTAAGATTTAATTAACATTTTGTTAACAACATATTACATTTCATTTGCCGTAGCAGTTCAGTTTTTTTTTACAGGTGAGTTGATTTCACCTGCTTATAAGAGAAAAAAAAAACGTTTTTAATATACTTAACCTAACTTAACCTAAACATATAACGCATTAATCGTGGCAATAGAAGATTGTAACGATTTTTGCCTGAAATTATTAATGATTGTATTTGACATTTGTTCCAATGTTTCAACATTGGATATTCTATGTAACTCATTGGTACTATACCAGGGAGGAAGCCTCAGAATCATTTTCAAAATTTTATTTTGAATTCTTTGCAGAGCTTTCTTCCTGGTATTACAACAGCTAGTCCATATTGGTACAGCATACAACATGGCTGGCCTGAAAATTTGTTTGAATATCAAAAGCTTGTTCTTAAGACAAAGTTTTGATTTTCTATTAATAAGAGGATAGAGACATTTTACATATTTGTTACATTTGGCTTGAATGCCCTCAATGTGATTTTTAAAAGTTAAATTCTTATCTAGCATGAGCCCTAGATATTTAACTTCATCTGACCAATTTATTGGAACCCCTCTCATCGTGACAACATGTCTACTTGAAGGTTTCAAATAAAGAGCTTTTGGTTTATGTGGGAATATTATTAGTTGAGTTTTGGAAGCATTAGGAGAAATCTTCCATTTTTGCAAGTATGAAGAAAAAATATCCATACTTTTTTGCAATCGACTACAGATGACACGCAGGCTTCGACCTTTGGCGGAGAGGCCTGTGTCATCCGCAAACAAAGATTTTTGACATCCCTGAGGTAACTCAGGTAAGTCAGATGTGAAAATATTGTATAATATTGGTCCCAAAATGCTGCCTTGAGGAACACCAGCTCTTACAGTAAGTCTTTCAGATCTGGAGTTCTGATAATTAACCTGAAGTGTACGATTTGACAGATAACTTTGAATTATTCTAACAATGTATGTTGGAAAATTAAAGTTTTTTAATTTTACAATCAAACCTTCATGCCAAACACTGTCGAATGCTTTTTCTATGTCTAGAAGAGCAAGACCAGTAGAATAGCCTTCAGATTTGTTGGAACGGATCAAATTTGTTACACGTAAAAGTTGATGAGTGGTCGAATGTCCATGGCGGAATCCGAACTGTTCATTGGCAAAAATTGAATTTTCGTTGATGTGGGCCATCATTCTGTTCAAAATAACCTTTTCAAAAAGTTTACTGATGGAGGAAAGCAAACTGATTGGACGATAGCTAGAAGCTTCTGCAGGATTTTTGTCTGGTTTTAAAATTGGAACAACCTTAGCATTTTTCCATTTGTCAGGAAAATATGCTAATTGAAAACATTTGTTAAATATATCAACTAGAAATGATAAGCTACTTTCTGGAAGTTTCTTGATGAGGATGTAGAAAATTCCATCATCGCCAGGAGCTTTCATATTTTTGAATTTTTTAATAATAGTTCTCACTTCTTCCAAATCAGTCTCCCAGGCATTTTCGAAAACGTTCTCTTGATTGAGAATATTTTCGAACTCCTGAGTAACTTCATTTTCAATTGGACTAGTAAGTCCTAAATTAAAATTGTGCGCACTTTCAAACTGCATAGCAAGTTTTTGAGCTTTTTCGCAATTAGTTAGTAATAATTTGTTTTCCTCTTTCAATGCCGGTATAGGCTTCTGAGGTTTTTTCAAGATTTTAGATAATTTCCAAAAGGGCTTAGAGCCAGGGTCCAATTGAGAAATTTTATTTTCAAAATTTTTGTTTCTTAATTGAGCAAAACGCTTTTTGATTTCTTTCTGCAAATCCTGCCATATAATTTTCATAGCAGGATCGCGAGTGCGTTGAAATTGCCTCAACGGATCAAGAGTTTAAGATCATCGTCTATAATCACGGATTCAAATTTTACTTCACATTTTGGAATTGCAATGCTCCGGGCTTCAACAATGGAATTTGTTAAAGTTACAAGAGCATTGTCAATATCAAGTTTAGTTTCTAAAGAAATGTTAACATCAAGATTAGAGTCAACATACGTTTTATATATATTCCAGTCGGCTCGTAAATAATTGAAAGTGGAGCTGATAGGATTGAGAATCGCTTCTTGGGATATTTGAAATGTAACAGGGACATGATCAGAATCAAAATCAGCATGAGTAATTAGTTGGCTACAAAGATGACTAGAGTCGGTTAAGACCAAATCAATCGTAGATGGATTTCTAGAAGAGGAAAAACATGTGGGGCTATCAGGGTATTGAATTGAGAAATATCCTGAAGAGCACTCATCAAATAAAATTCTGCCGTTGGAATTACTTTGAGAATTATTCCATGACCGATGTTTGGCATTAAAGTCACCAATGACAAAAAATTTTGACTTATTGCGAGTCAATTTACGCAAGTCAGTTTGGAGCAAATTAACTTGCTGCCCAGAGCATTGAAAAGGCAAATAGGCAGCTATGAAAGTATATTTACCAAACTGTGTTTCAACAGAAACACCTAAAGTTTCAAAAACTTTAGTTTCAAATGATGAAAACAGTTGATGTTTTATACGCCTATGAATGATGATTGCAACTCCCCCACATGCCCCATCAAGTCGATCATTACGATAAACAAAAAAGTTAGGATCTCTTTTGAGTTTAGATCCAGGTTTTAAATACGTTTCGGTAATAACTGCTATATGCACGTTATTAACCGTAAGAAAATTAAACAGCTCGTCCTCTTTACCATTCAGAGAACGAGCATTCCAATTTAAAATATTTAAATTATTATTTGGATCCATTAGAAAAACGTAATCCAATAACAATTTGATTTGTAAATTTTACACCTACTTGGACTGCTTCAGTCATAGTGGTGGCTTTGAACATTGCATCAATCATTAGATTCAATTGTTCAGTTAGAAAATTAAAATCAGAGGCTGACATGTCATGTGATTTCCCATTGGAATTTCCGGTAGACGAAGAAGCGGAGTTACCTGTGGCGGTAGGGTTTTTTCCATTTGATTTGAAACAAGTAGAATGGGTACCCATGGATCGAACAGGGGAGGAGTTCGAATTTCCTGCTACGATATCGGCAAAGGATTTACCGTGGGTAGATACATTCGAAATAGAAGGATTCGAACGGCTACCCGACGGATTAAAATTAGTTTGTGAATGAGCATGATTATGATCTTCCTGATGGGTATGATTCATGATCAAGCGATCGTTAACTGAAAAATGAGCATTGTTCGATACTCTACCAGGCAAATTCCGGAAACGACCGTTATCGTAACGGATATTATCTTTCATCTGCCTGGCACGAGCCTCAATGACCTTTTTGCGTGAAGGACAATTCCAAAAATTGGACTTATGGTTAGCCCCGCAATTACAACATATGAATTTGGTGGTATCTTCCTTCACTGGACAGACGTCTTTGGCGTGAGAAGAACCTCCGCAAATCATGCATTTAGCATCCATGCGACAATTTTTTGTACCATGACCCCACTTTTGGCACCGACGGCACTGAGTGGGGTTCTGGTAATTTCCTCCAGGTTTCTGGAAATGTTCCCATGTCACACGGACATCAAACAAAAGTTTTGCTTTTTCTAAAGCTTTAATATTATTTAGTTCTTTTTTGTTAAAGTGAACTAAATAAAATTCTTGAGAAAGCCCTTTCCGAACAATGCCAGATTGGGTTCTCTTTTTCATAATGATTACTTGGACTGGGGAAAATCCAAGTAAATCATTTATTCCATTTTTGATCTCTTCAGGTGATTTATAGTCACTTGAGAGACCTTTCAAGACAACTTTGAACAAACGTTCAGTTTTGTCGTCATAAGTAAAAAATTTGTGCTTCTTCTCTTCAAGATGTTTGAGAAGAAGCTCACGATCTTTAAGAGTTTCCGGCAAAACGCGACAGTCTCCTTTCTTTGCGATTTGGAAGGAAACCTTGATTCCCCTAATGGAGTTCAAGATCTCCTGCCTAAATCCCCCAAATTCGGAACAACTGACCACGATAGGCGGCACTCTTTGCTTCCTCACTTGAATCAAAGAGCCTGGGCTAGAGGCTGCTTCGATTTGGTGTTCGGAAAATTTGTCTAGAGCATCGAACTGATTGCTCATTTCGATACAATTATTCATTTCACCCTTGGAAGAAAGTTCGCATTCCGGGGAAACGTCCTTTCTTCCATTCTTGCCACGTGTAGTGACAGTTTTAAAACCCACTTTTTTGGAAGGAAGTAGTGAATTCAGAGATTCACCCTTCCTTTTATTTGTTGTTGATACCATGTTTAATTGATAAACGAAAGAAGACGTGACCTTCGAAAGGTTTTTGCCCAAGACGGTGTCCAAGAAGGATTACCACCGCTAGCTTTCGCCAACGGGTCCAACGAAAAATCGAAGGCACGGGTCCAAACAAGGATCGTAAAGGGCTCAATAGTAGAAAAAATAGTACTGAAAAGTACTGTTTTAGTAGCACTGAAAAGTACCGTTTTTAATTTTAGCACTGAAAAGTACTGTTTTTGTAGCACTGAAAAGTACTGTTTTATTGCTTTAGGTAGTTTTTAAGAAAACTTCCAAGAGCAGAGAGAATTCGTGTACGCACAGCACGAAGGTACGATGCGCACTGATTTATACACTTTTAATTTTATTAAATTTGTGTTTATTGGCCAATCGGTCTGTTTGCTCGAAGTAAAAGGGAGCAAGTTGAAAAAAGCAATGAATACTAAATGGATAGGTACTGTAAGGAAACGGCGTGTTGAAAAAAGCATGCCATTTGAAATTCAGTTAACTCTCCTTAACTCGATATTGAAAGGACCATCGAGTTAGGAAGATATCGAGTTATAGAACACAAAACCAATGCAAAAGCGATCCAAAGAACCATCGAGGTAGCCATGAAAACCAACTTTTACAATGGTTCTCTAACTCGATATCTAGATACTGAATATACTGCTTCGCGTTAGAAAATGGGTTAACCAAGGCATTCTCGGACAATCGCTCAACCGATAAGGACGTAGTTACTCGTTTGCTCCCGAAGAATATTGTTGAACAATAGTCCTCTTTGGCTTTTGTTCTATTTTTTTTGTGTTTTTTTTTTTCCTTAGCGGAATCTTTCCCCGAGGAAAGAGTTAATCGGAAACATGGCCAACAGTGTAAGGAAGAATACCGTAAAACTCGTTTTCGGACCCGGTAGTAAAGTGCCGTCTCATCTGGAAGTGCTCAAGTTCTCTCTCGGAAACCTGAAATTATCAGCAGCGGATATCCACTCCATTTACAAAGACGAAAATGGTGGTCAGTTCTATGTGAAAGTGATCGATGAACCAACGTTCTCTGCCTTCATCGCGGACTCAGAAGAAAATTACAGGTTTAGTTATGACGACGGTTCAGTGACCGAGGTACAAGTGGATCAAGCGTGCCGTATCTTCCGATACGTGCGAATTTTTAACCTGCCACCCGAAATCGAGGACCGTGAAATCCAATATGTGTTAGGTCAATACGGTACAATACGGCAACACGTGCGCGAACGTTTCCCCAGTGAAGTGAATGTTAACATTTTTACGGGTGTGCGTGGCGTCCACATGGAGGTCTCCAGAGAGATTCCAGCTCACCTCTATGTCGGACATTTCCGAGCTCGTATTTTTTATGACGGGCTGAAAAACAAGTGCTTCTACTGCAAAAGTGAAGGTCACGAAAAATCTAACTGTCCGAAGCTAGCTGCGGCGGCAACACGTGGCGGTGGTGCTGGAGGGTCAACCTCTAAAGCACCAGGTGCGTCGTCGCTGGGGAGGCCCACTCGGCCTGTCATCGATACTGCAGCACCAGATGGCTGTTATGACGACATTGACTCCAAAACCGAAATCTGAGAACAACAACAGCAACAATGGAACGCTACCACCATCGGCGGCGACATCCTCAGAAGCTTCCGTGAAAGACACCAGCAACAAGCAAGCCAACGTAAGTAAAGCTGTCCACGGGGCTGATCGAGTCGAGCACATGGCCGACGAGACCAGCGAGAGGGACAGAGCGATGTACAAACGCTCGATGAACACTTCTTCCGAAGGTTCAGATATGGATGAGATACACGTCACCAGTAAAAACAATGGAGCCCCATCAACGACAGAAATACAACCTAAAGCAGTCAGTTCTACTGGGAAGCACGGAGGTAAACCAAAACGTAACAAAAAGTGAAGCAGCATCAAGCGTGCTCACAGAAAGTTTTAAATTCAAGAGCATCCATGTTTTCAAGAAAGATAGCGTCTATTAACATAAATGCAATCAGCAGCACACTAAAGAAAAATTTGCTGAGGGACTTCATTAAGAATAATGATGTTGACGTCATTTTCCTACAAGAAGTCGCCTTTGAAAACTTTAATTTCATTCCGAGCCACGTAGCATTTGTAAATATTAGCGATGATAATAAGGGAACAGCGGTTCTAGTGCGCAAAAATGTGGATTTTTCCAACATTTTGTTGAATTCGAACGGTAGAATTATTTCCATAAGCGTCGGAGGAATTAATTTTGTTAATATCTATGCCCATTCCGGATCTGGTTACCGTAAGGAACGAGATGTATTATTTACCCAAGATATAATCCTTCATTTGTCGAGCAACGAGAGTAATGTAGTTTTAGGTGATTTTAATTGTATTTTACTCAAAAAAGATTCAAACGGATCGGTAAAGAAAATAAGTCAAGGTCTCAAACAGTTAGTTGAAAATCTCAATCTTAAAGATATCGGGAACACTACTCAAGGAAAACCCCATTACACTTTCTTTAGAGGTGGAACAATGTCCAGATTGGACAGGGTTTATGGTCCTGATTCCTTCTTGGAACAATTTCGCAGCTTTGAAAGCTTAGCAACAGCGTTTTCTGATCATCATTCTTTGATTGTTAAGTATGAAATTCATTCAAACGATGATGTTACAGTATTTGGCAGAGGCTACTGGAAAATTAACCCCTCCTTGCTACGCGATGAAGACATCAAAAATGAATTTACAAACGTAATCCGAGAAACTCAAAGGAGAGTAACGTACAATGAAAATTTTTGCACATGGTGGAATAATCATTTGAAAACAAAGACAAAGTCTTTTTTTAAATCTAAAGCGTTTGAGTTGAACAATCAAGTGACTAGTTCGAAAAGTTTCCTATATGGATGTTTAAGAGAAGTTATAGCTAAACAAAATGAAGGTAGCGATGTTGCAAAAGAATTAGGTTTTATTAAATCAAAACTTATGGCTATTGAACAGTCAAGGTTGGAAAATTTGAAACTGAAAGTTCAAAGTAACAATGTTCTGGAAGATGAAAAATTAAGCCTTTTTCAAATTTCGAAACACATAGCAAATAGGAAAAATGGACCTTTGAAGTTAAATATAAATGGAACTGTAACAACTGAAGCAAGAAAAGTTAAGTTAGCGCTAGAGAATCACTTCAAGTCACTATTCGAAAGGGATAACGTCTTCCATCCTGGATCAGGCAACTTTTTCAATGTCATTGATAAACATCTCACTGCAGACGACCGCGAACGTCTTAATGCTCCTATCACAATTAAAGAAATCGAAATAGTACTGAAACAAGCAACAAAAAAAAAAGCCCAGGACCGGACGGTCTTACGTATGAATTCTATTCAGTTTTCTTTGAGGAACTACAACACGATTTGGTCAAATTGTTCAACTGTTTTTTATCTGGAACAGAACCAGATCCTTCATTTACTGAAGGTATAATTACTTTATTACCAAAAAAAGAAGAATCATGCTCAATTAACGATAAACGACCAATTAGTATGTTGAATTGTGATTACAAAATCTTTACAAAAGTTTTGTACAATCGCATGCAACCTATCACCGAATCTCTTATCGGCCCTGGTCAATCGGCTTGTATGCCCAATAAATCATGTACTACAAATCTAATGCAAATCAGGAACATAACTATCAAAGCTTCGAACTCAAAACGATTCAAAGGGTCCATAGTAAGTCTCGATCTTGAAAAAGCTTTCGATCGTGTAAATCACGATTTTCTTTGGTTGGTTTTGGAGAAATTTGGATTTCCAATAGAATTTATAACCTGCTTGAAGAATCTGTATGGAAAAGCATCATCCAAAATTTTATTCAACGGATTTCTAACCAATGAAATTCCAATCAGATCATCAGTCCGACAAGGATGCCCCCTGAGTATGGCTCTGTTTATTTTGTACATGAACCACTGATTCCAAAAATAAGAAATAGTATTAGAGGTTGTCTCATAGGCAATATCTTTTACAAAGTTATCGCTTCGTCCGTGATGATGAAGAGTTTGACACAATTTTAGATATCATCAATAAATTTAGCGATTTCGCTAAAATTAAATTGAATGTCAAGAAATCTTTTTTCATGAGATTAAATAATTGTCGCACTGGACCGCATCTTTTGACAGAAGTGAAATCGCTCAATATCCTTGGGGTTGAAATTTTTCAAAATTTCGGAGAAACGGTAAATTTTAACTATTCAAAAATGATACAGACCATGAAATATTTAATTAATATCCATCAAAAAAGAAACCTCAACATTTTCCAAAAAACTTGGATTTTAAATTATTTGATTCTTTCAAAATTGTGGTACTTGTCACAAGTTTTTCCTCCTAATAATTCTCATTTAGCAGAAATCAAAACAGCTTGTAGGAACTTTTTATTTAAAGGAATCGGAATATTTAGAGTAAGTCTTAATCAGCTATATCTCGATGTAGATAAGGGTGGACTAGGGTTCATTGACGTTGAAAGCAAAACTAAATCGTTGTTTATAAAAAATCTATTGAATTCTGGCCAAAATAATGGAAAAGACTGTTTTATGATTTTACAAGAATTTAGTCAATCGATAACCAGAAACACGCGTGACTGGATTCGTGAGGCTCAAATTTTAGAGAATCAGATTAATATTACAACTTGTAGAACAATCTATAATTTCTTTCTAAGTAAACAGTGCATTACACCTAAAATTACAACGAAATTCCCAAATAGACCATGGGATCAAATATGGCAAAACATAAACAAAAATTTTATCAGTTCTGAAGTTAAACACTTTGTATTTTTAGTTTTAAACGATATAATTCCTACCAAAGAAAAACTATTAGATAAAAAAGTGAAAGGTACCAGTAATAATATATGTAATATTTGCGGAAAAACAGATACCATTGAACATAGGTTTAAAAATTGTGAAAATAGTAGCATTATTTGGAATTGGATATCAAACACCATAAAAAATAAGTTAAAAATAGTAATTAATGATCCCATAGACATGCTTGGTAGAATAATAGAAAATAATCAACTTCAGAGCAAAGTAGCATTATGGCTCACTACTCTAGGAATCATCGCATACAGTTTGAAAAAAACAAAACGGGATTTGTCAGATTCGCGAACAACGATGGAATAATAGGAAATTGTATGAAAATAGTTTTAAACGATGGATTAATGTATTGTAAGTTTTGTAACGTTTACTGAATAAATCAATAAAAAAAAAAAAATAATTACTGAATAAATCAATAAAAAAAAAAAAAGGTGCGAAGTTTGATTATAGACCAACATTGCCGCGTCGCAACTCGGTTCTCAATAGTGCGCATGATGCACACGTCGGAGGGCATAGATGCGCACTATAGCGAAATGACTCGCGACGCGGCGAAGTTGGTCAAAAATCGAACTTCGCACGTTGGTTCATCCATTTTTAGTCGCGAAGCATTAGGGTAAATTGGTATAATGCGCGGTATTGCCCACGCCCCACTTTATTTTCAAGGGATTGAGGCTTCTGTAACACGTAAATATGATTACATATATTAAATATCCGCGAAAAAATGATGTTGCGCATATAAGATCTTTAGGAAGTATGAGCAACCAATAGAAATACCAAAAATATCGAAAATCAGCTCTTTGGCGTAAAATTTTGGATCCGATAGGCAAGCCTTGTTGTAAATGAAGCTCCTTTAATATTGTACTTAGTACAAAAACTTTTACCGGAAGACGACTGCTAATGGACCCTTTTAAGCTTAGCAAGTGGTGGAATTCTCCTTGGAAACATTTCTACAACGCTGCGGAACATTTTCTACGGGAGGGGCGTATTGCCCGGTTTGTTTTGAAACGTCAAAATTTGGACCGTTTACAGAAAACGTCTTGTACTCTTTTAAGAAGCTTCCTGGCAAGAGAAAGTTGTGTGCAGAGCATGACCAACTAAATAACAAGTAAATAACACTTTGACACCAACAACTATAGAAGTAATGCATTTGCCAATGCAATAGAGCAGTTTTTCCTTAGGGGGGGGGCGTATTATACCTGTTTACCCTATATCGATTAAGGGAGAGTTAACTGCAGTATAACTTGAAACGTCCTTATTTTTGGCTAAAGTCCTCTATGAGAACGGCTTAGTGTGTTGTTTGAAATGAAAAAAGAAGGTATGCAATAAGCAGTAGCGCAACCAGGATTTGACTCTAGGGAGGTTTAAGAAGTTGAAACGGAAACAAAATTAGAAAAACTTAAATATGTTTCTAGACTAACATTTAAAAAGGATGAAATGAAATATGCAAATTTTAGCTTCGCTCGTCCACTACAGATATACTTTTTTTTAATATGAGCTTATATCGCTGGGAGTCTGATGTATCTGCTATTTTTCTTTCTGTGTTTATGTTCCAACTGGAACAGAGCCTGCTTCTCAGCTTAGTGTTCTTATGAACACTCCCACAGTTATTAATTCTATGTCAATTGACCATATTGCAGGTGTATAAAGTGTGACAGGTACGAAGATACTCTGTGCTTGAGAATCGAGCAAAATAAGGGAGGAAATCAACAGTGCAAATTTTAATGCAACTGTAGACGAATATTTGTGGTTTTCCAGCATAGCATCGGAACCTCCAACATAGCCTTTCTAGAAATTTATTCGTAATCAAACCAAAAAAAATGCTTCTCCGAGAATTCACGTGCCCTGAAGGTTGTAAAATTTGGCTCAACTCTGAGCCAACTAAATGATTGTAAAAGCTTCGAATGTTCAATTAACCAAAGCTTAGGATGTTCATCAATAAACTCTTCAAAGTGTAACTGCATTTATGTTTGAATAACAGCTCGTCCGAAGCCTTTTACGGTGTATTGAAAAGAAAGCCAAACATAGAAAAAAGTAACTATTGATACAGCCTACTGGTGTTTGTAGATTTCAGTGTTGAATTTCACAAATATTTGCGGTAAGCCCGACATTATTTTTTTTCTCTAGGGGTTTTGACCCCCAAAGTCATCACGAAATTAAAATGAGTTTATAACAGTATTAAGGATTTACTCATTGCAACCATATGCATGTACGGTGACAATGCAAAATATTGATTATGTATCTTGCTGCGTAAATTTGTATTAAATCTATTGTTAAGAAAAACGAACTTAAATTTTCGTCAGATTTTTTTTTATCATGGGAACTAAAAAAGAAGCCTTTCTTTCAGAAATTATTTTATGTTTTCTATTAAAATGACTAAAACTGTCGTTGGTAAGCTTGGAAAAAGTAGATTTTTTTTCGTTTTTAGAATACCTAACCGACGAAAATATCACTTGGACCATTTGGACCCTTCATATATAATAATTCAATAAAATACTTTTGTTAGGTTAGCACGCAACTAGAAAATTTAATGCTAGAAATCTTGGTTAGCTCTCATTTCCATAAGAAAACCTTGTTAAACGTTGACGTTCAACAAAAATCGCTGCAAATCATAATGGAAATTCAACTTCAAGCAATTTGAAAAACCTTTCTCGAAACACACCTTTACCTCACATATTTATTATTTGATTCATTGTGCACTGTCACCAGACAAGAACAAGAATCTTTTATTTTACGCCGTGTGTTACCGCTTTATTCTGAAACTCTTTTACTCCTTACAAAGAATGATGAATCAAGTGATACTCTGGTGACGTGCAACCACATGAAGACATTAATCATCAAGCCGTATGATTATTATTTCGCAGAAAACCGTTTGCTATTGGGCGTACAAGTAGTTGACAGACGAAATAGAAAATGTGACTTATGACGTATTTACTCATCCGATGAATTACTGTGCTGTGAGTTTGGTAAAGTTTCAACCAATCCAACATTGAATATTATTCTGATTACTGTATTCAAACTTCAGGTTTTTTCATAACATCTTCGGCTGGTTTAAGCCTGGGAGGGAGGCACCGATACTACACACGAAATATAGAACAACGTTTGTTTGAACTGCAAGATAACTTAAGCTTGCCAACAACAATCAAGGCAGGCTTGGGGAAAACCGCTAGTTTTCTTTTGTTGTGTACTTTCGATCTTTCCTGACAAACATGGAAAAAGGGCTACAGTTTTCTATGCAATAAATAATAATTTTCATTGGAAAAAGTAAAACGATGCGTTTATCAATGCTTTATATTCAATCAGTTGGAAGGTGCTCACGTGACATTACTTACATTTTGTGTATGAATTGATTTTCATTCAATTTTTGTCACTTTTGATGAAATGCGAAAATGTGTTTTAATCAGTTACGCGCTTTTTCCATGTTAGTCCAATGTTTGAGATCTGGGCTCACAGTGACAGTTCGTGACAGCGGAATCTCGGCTCACTATGACGTACAGAAATTGTGTATTGGTTTCTCCCTCCCAGGTTTAAGCCGTAATAGACATGATAACTCTAGTTGCAAAACAAAATACGTTTTCTTAACATAAATTGAAACTAACGACGAATGAAGCAATTTACCCTTGATTTTTTTATAGCAGGTTGTATCATAATTGTAATCTCCATTGATTTTCTTTTTTGTACAGGCTTTCTTAATATAACTGATTGTATTGCATTATCCAACTGTGAGAGTTAGAAACAAAGTTTTGTGATTTTCAACAATGTATGATATAAATGAACTACAATTCTGTAGTAATACTCTGGTAGGGATAACACCGTTTCAATGAAACACAATGAGTATAGATTCTGTATAAATTACAGTTCGTTACAGTCTTGTTTAATATAGAAAAAAATTGTTATTATTTTTTTTTCTATTTTCACTTCTCAATAGCCATTTTGTTAGACGTGCTCACTTAGTAACAACGTCCCATATAATTCTGATGCATCTGTTGGAACTATATTCGAATGAAAATTCAGTGAAATTAACTTTAAACTTCATTTGCATTCTTATTAATATTTTTCTCTAGCCTCTGAATCGTAATGCATGCATTTTGCATGATTGCTAAATTCGTGACGTACCGTATATAGTTTACATATGCATACACGGTTTTCCGCTTACCGCAATGAAAATGGAATATATTTCCCATATGATGAACGTCCGATTTCTTCCACAGCTGTGCACGTCGAGTACACATTCAGTTTGCTCGCTCCACTATGGTTTCCAATCACATACACACTAGGACTTGTCAGAACTTCATTCCTTTGCTTCGTGCTCTAGATGTGTGATTTGACTAGTTGCGATATCACCGTCAAAATCTAGCCTTTGGTATAAAAATCTGTGCTGTGAAGGCAGTGCTTCTCATTTGAAAGCCAACGAAGGCATGAAGCAGCCTTGTGCAGCTTCTATTCTGTGAAAGTACTGCGAAAGTGTTGTACCTACCCTTTTCTATAGTGTGGATCACATTTCCCAATATTGCCATATATCAGTGGAAAGTCGGAAGAAGCAAATAGCCATATTTGGATTCTACATGTGATTCATGTACCGTGCTTACAACAATCGCACGTGAACATAAAAATTCTCCGCAGAGTATTACAGGGAAATGAAATTTATTTGAATACTTCTAGGGATATTGTCTAAGCAGACTTTGGAAAACAGAATTTGGCGGTTCGTTTGCATAGAGTTTTAATTACTTTACCAATAGCATGTATTTATCAGCAACAATTTTGTCGATGTACAAATATCCCTAAAGTTGTTATAAAACCCAACCATAATCGCATTGACAAGTGACCAATTTCAACGGGATGCCCCGATTTGTTTTTATTTCAGAGATGATTGAAAAATCAGATTTGTTAGGAAAACGGGGTATCTTTGATAAATTTGACCAAATTGTGGTTTTCGGAGATTTTATTGTCAGTTAAAACAGCAATAACCTTGCCTAGACAGCGTCCATTTATTACGGAACGCTAAAATTGAAAATTTAAACCCCGTTTTACGGGACCAACATTGTTTACATGCACCAATTTTCCACAAAAGAAAACTTCCGGTAGGGGGGAAACCGTATAGTAGTATGACTATATTTCTATATACAAGCATAAGCAGAACTTTGCCAAATTTCAAATATGGTTTAGGTGTGCTTACACTTCACATAGACTGTAAGGTCAAGTTCAAAAGGATTTGTGAGCAATATTTTGCTTTCAAAAATACTTCCAAGTTCAATCGTAGCGTGCAAATGCCTAATAACAATTCCATCACCGATTTGACAAAAGGCGACGGCCGTTGCTTTTCCAATGAAAAATCAACGCTTGAATGGAATGGAAAAACTGCTTGCACGTTTTCCGGTCAAAGCGGTTCAGCCTTCGTCTTTGGTTGGTGCCTTGGTTAGCTGTGGTGTTTGTTCAAGTTCTGATGGGACCTTAACCTCCACCAACCACGTCACCAGCACCCTTGCAATTGCAAAGTTTTATAATTTATTCGGCGATCCGTCACGGGTAAACTACAAAACCGGCTTTCGTTTCCATTCACTCGGAAGGAACTTTTCACCGTTTAGTGGTGGCTAAATGGTGCACAATGTCACAAGAACTCCCTTATATAAATGCAAGCAGCCAAAGGTGGAGAGAGTGGAACTGGCGTGATGGAGCAAATTAAGCTATTGCTTCTGGATGGTAAAAAGTTTACGTAAAGCAGAAGAACATAAATAAAAGAATAAACGAATAAAATATTCAATTGCATGGGACTTAATAATTCTGCCACTGGCATTTTATTATTTTGTTTTAAATCCTTTTGCTGCGCTCCTTACAAACAAATCTAAGATGTAAATTAACTTATTAAAACTTATAAAACAAATTCAATTAATTCACACACAAAATAAATAGTTCCGTAAAGTACAAAAAACTATAATCTTTCCATTATTTGTCATCACCATTTCATTTGAGCATAAAACGATGACATGGAAACCTGTACCATAAGTTCGGGTGATATTAATCGGTAAGGTAAAATTGGTAACCCCGTCACACTATTCTACTTCTAAATGATAAGCACCAAAAGCAATGTTTTAAATGAACGTTGTTTGGTTCAACTATTGTCAAATTGTGTGTTGTGAAATTGTGGGGTATAAGTATATGTTTTTCAATGTAATTATTGTAAAATTCCAGAATCATGTTCGGAATGATACTTATTTTTTTACAACATCTTCGACATTATGCCGCACAGACTGAGCTTAGGTTTACTTAATTCTATTCTTAAACACAAATTTACTAATATTAAAATCAAAAACATCACAAACGTCATTAAACAATCTACAACATGAATCTAGCGGATTATTATACCCATAGAGCGAGCGATGGGAAGGTATCCAAAGCAATTGTCGATTCCGGAGCTGACGAGCTGGCGCGTGAAACTGCACATTTGCCAGCAAACTGCTGCAATCAATATTGCCGGTGATAACGTCGAAGACAAATAATCTCTGCAGCAGAGTTCGACGGTTAGCCAAAGACTGCACACCTATCAGCGCGCAGCGATGCTCATATGGAGGCAGGTGAGCAGGATCATTCCATGGCAGACCTCGAAGAGCGTACCTTATGAAACGCGGGCTGCACAACTGGATACAAAGCATCGTGTAGCAAAGTTTCGAAGACCTTCGCCAAGCAGCAGAAAATAGATATTGGTCGGTAGTTTTCCACGTCATGTACACTCCCCGATTTATGTATAGGAGTGATAGACGCGAGCTTCCACGCTTCGGGGAAGACTCCCTCGATCAACGAACGGTTGAAAATCGATGCAATCGGCGTCGCAAGCGATTGAGCGCATTGTTTGATGAAGCTTGGCGGAATAAGGTCGGGTCCGGGACCTTTTGAAGCATCTACTTTGCTGAGTGCTGCACGAATACTATCACCGTCAAACGTGACTCGATGGAGCTGTATGTTGTACGATGGAAGGCTGTTTACGTAGTCCTGAGATATTGGAGGTGGGATTTCTGTTACGATAGAATCTTTTTCTGGCTTTTCGTAAACGGTTGCGGAGGTTACGAAGCTGCGGTGTCCACCAAGGTTGCCTGAACGAATTCGTAGACCGCTTAGCTTTGACGGGAACAGTTTCGCTGATGATTCGATTAATAACGTGGTAGAAAGCAGCTACTGAGTTATCAACAGAGTCTTGGTCAAGAAGCTCATTCCAATCCTGAGAAGCGATCAAGTTGTTAATAGCGTGGTAGTCACAACGGGAGAAGTCATAGTCAGCACCGAGCTCAGGAGATGATTGCAGTCTTGCGTGACGAGAACGGGCGTCCAACGATAAAATGATTGGCTTATGGTGAGCGTCAATTTTAAGAAGCGATGATGGTGACTCGAAGAGATCAATTATGCATGGATCACTTACGAAAACCAAGTCAAGTAACCTATCGTTCACGTTCAGAACGTCATTGATTTGATACAAACCAGTCGACAACATAGGTTCAACTAAGGCAATCTCCTGTTCGGTTGATACGTTGGTTGGTAAAAACCCTGAAAGATCCTCATCAAAACGCCAGGTCAAATTAGGTAGATTGTAATCACCAAGGCATAAAATAATATCGTGGGCGTTGACTTCCTTCAGTATTTGATCAACAGATTCGACGTGTTTCGTGTAAATATCAGGATGACTGTTCGGTCGAATATAAACGCAACGAATATACACGGAAAGATGTGGTAAAACAATCTGCACGATAGTTTGTTCCAAATCGACAGAAGATGTCAGATTAGCGGCTTTGCAATTCAGCTCAGATTTCACTGCAATTAGAACTCCGCCACCTCTTCGAAGATTGCTGGTGAGAGAATTACGATCACATCTATAGATTACGTAGTTGCAAGTCAGTTCACTGGAAGCAATTTCGGAGTGGAGCCAGGTTTCAGTTAATACCACTATGTCGAAGTCGCAAGTAAGCAGAGAGAGAAGCAAGAAGGAATGATGTTTAAAGATGTACATAAACTTATAGTCCTAAACAAGGATTTGAACAAGGTATCAGCCTAAGAGTTTGTGAGAATGTTTATACCCCCAAAATAGAGTTCATAATCAAAGTTCGTACAAAATTGTTAATTTTGTTGAAATAACTGAACATCATCGAACATATAAGAATTTCTTTAAAAAATTGCCTACATTTAGTCGTTTTTGCGATATCCTCGATATTTAATGATTTCCATAAATATTATATTATTAAGAATCTAGCATGCATATTCAAATTCAGGGCGCCCCAATTATGTAGGGTCGATGTACCAATGGCCGATCAACTAATAACAAATATTTGTATAGAACCGAATAAAAAGCCAGCGGTATTGTTTTTAGTTCTGAATTGACACTGCTTCTTCGTGTCAATTAGGCTTACCATATGGTATCCTTTGAGAGCATATGTCCTCCTTTTTGATCATGTGTCCTTCCGTTCTCTTTTGGACTGAAAATGTCCTCCTTTTTTCAAATTAATCGAATATTAAATTTTAAATCCATTAATGTTCTGAACATTTAGAATCTCTAGTTTTATAATAGTCTAGGCTTTAATAAGAAAGGATGAAGAATTTTTTACTTCTATTCTCATTAATTTCTGCATATTTGTGAATTTTCAAATTGGAAATAATTTTAAATACCCGTTTGACGTATATTTTCTACGAGCTTATAATCGAATGTGAAGTAGTACTTCGGTCTCTTTTTTACATAATGTTTAATGATCTTTTAAAAAGATACCTTCATGAACTCTTTCTTGACCCTTCGCTGTGCATGTTCAATCAACAGCGACCCTTCTATACACATTTTTGCTCTTATCTTACGAGTAAATTACAATTGTCTTATTGATTTTGAACAAACTTATCATGCAACCTAACATCATTTATTTTATCCTCAAAAATGATAATAGGTTATTCATTCATTGATCCATTTATTTAACAGAAATTTGGAAGGGAGAAAAAATAAATTTGGAATGATTTCAACAGAGGCACAAACCGTTCTAATCTTTTCAAAAACGTTATAATGTAACAAATAAATATTTTGCAATTACGTTGCATATGAGTCTACTTTTCATTTAGGAGATTAACAACCTAATGGCCTACCTTTCCTACGAGACGAAACAGTGCTAAAAAGTTCTACTTTTCAGTACTGTTAACGGTGCTGAAAAGTAACACTTTAACCATTGAATAAGTTTTAGGACACGTCTGTTCCATAATTGCTCTGGATTATTCAAAAACTTATCAAACTAAGTTTTGATTCAACCGTTGAGCGATCCAAATCAGACTCTGTAGAGCTATTTTGATTAAGTTAGCAAATTAACTCACAAAAAATCTAGTTCTTTCTGCAGCGATTCTTTCGGGTCTCATCTGCCAAAGTGAGGAACTACTGTGGATAAAATATGGCATGTTAATTCAGCGTCTTACCTGTTTCGAATGAAATTCAAATGTAGGGGTACCGGGGGCAGTATGAACACCCGGGGCAGAATGGACACCCCCTGTATCTTTGCATATGCGAATAATTTTACACTTTAGATGCAAACAATATTTCAATTGCCTGTCGAAAGAGTAAGTTGTCCACTAAAATTTCGGAAAAATTGTTTTAAACATTGATTTTTAATCGAAAAATGGAGCATGATTTAATTGGGTTCAAAAATTATAACATTCACACCGAAAATGTAGCTCTTGACTGAATCTTCAATTATTAATGCTAAATTCAAAAATATAGTAGATTTTTTTCTGTTACTTTGAGACACTGAAAAACTTATATGAAAATTTCCTATACTGTTGGGGCAATATGGACACCGGGTGACAAAGTAGAGCTGACACTTTTACGAGAAAGAAATGTAACTTCATACACTAGCATACCGCTAGCTTGGTGGTGACTACCAAATATAAGCTTTTTTTAAACTCATTTTTGCAAACAAAATATTTTTTTCAAAATTTTCCAACAATGTTTAACAAATGCTTGACAACTCTAAAAAGCATACTGCACATGAAAAACTGTATAATATTCGTGTCTTTACAGTCAAAATAGGAAACTTCCTTAGGGTGTCCATACTGTCCCGTGTTCCCCTAATACCGATGGGAGAGTGAAAATTGGTGATAGTTCTGTGCAGTATCAGTATCATAGCCAACGTGATTGATAACTCTTAGCCGATACTACAAGTGGATATTTGTTCATGTGGATTGCCTTCTGTCTCTAGAAATAATGTAACCTGAACAGCATTTTTTCAAAATTGAAAAATATGTTGTATGCAATGCGTTGCAAACTCAATTTTTTCAGCACTCGTGCTGAAAAAATCATCATTTTGCAACTTATTGCATAAATAACTTTTACGGCTCGAAGCAACAAGAACAAGTCCAAATATTTTACAAATTTAGAGATCATTATACAAAAATACTTTTTTAATATGATCTTATCAAATAAACTACCCGTCAATTTAAAAAAACAGATCAAAATTCGTTGCGTTTCTAAGATTAACACATAAATTTTTTCTGAGTTGATTTTAAAAAAAAAATCTAAGGATTGTTTGGTTTCTATCATAGTTGTATTCGCTAACGTGGCTTTTCGTCAAACATGAGTCCTCCACGAAGATATGTTTGGTGCATACTTACGTTTTTTTTGTTTCCTTCAAACTTTTTTGGTGGATTTATGTAATTTCTCGAAATGCAATGGGGTCCTGAAGCCCTGTATCAAATGTATTATAATACGCTTAAGGTGCAAGAGAAAATGACACAAAAGTCAAAACTGAAAAAGCAGCTTTCTCCTTTTAAAACAACAAATTGACGAAAATAAAAACACACAGCCTTTTTATTTGGCAAATAAAAGCGCTGTGTGTTTTTATTATCTTCGAATTGTCTATTTCAAAAGAGAAAACTGCTTTTTCAGTTTTGACTTTTGCACCATTTTTACTTGGGCCTTAAGTTCAGGCCAGAAACACATGTGTACTCAAATTTTAAATGTTATCGTTTGTTAAAGTTCAAAATGTATTTATTTTTAATTATTTTTATGATTCTGTCACTTGGTTTAAACTCAAATTTTGTTTGTATTCTGCTTTCCGTTCCGTTTCCGAAATTTCATATTTCAAATCAAATAGGAATAACTCCTGTAGCTTTTTTTTCGACTAAACGAACGTCAAACATGATCAAAAGTATCAAGGTTCAAATTTGGAAATTTAAATTATGATATAGCCGTTACTACTTTACTTACTTATTTGGCTTTACATCAATCATCTTGATAAAGCCTCCAATATTTCGCCAATTCACTCGGTTCATGGCCGCTTCTCTCCATCCTCGACTGTGACCCACGCTCTCCAGGTCCTGGTGGTATCCGAGGTAGACGAACTCGTCCACCACCTCGAAGGTATCCCCAACTATCGTAACACTGCTTCCTAGGCGGGCCCTGTCGCGCTCAGTTCCGCCAACCAGCATGTACTTTGTTTTCGACGCATTCACTATTAGCCCGACTTTTGTTGCTTCGCGTTCAGGCGGGTGAACAAATCTGCCACCGTTTCAAATTTTCTCCCAACAATATCCATGTCGTCCGCGAAGCGAACAAATTGTCCGGATCTCGTGAAAATCGGGCCTCGACTGTTAAGTCCGGCTCTCCGCATGACAGCTTCAAGCGTAATATTGAACAACAGGCACGAAAGTCCGTCGCCCTGTCGTAGTCGCCGTCTAGACTCGAACGAACTGGAGTGTTCGCCCGAGTTCTTCACACAGTTTTGCACACCGTCCATCGTTGCTCTGATCAATCTTGTGACCTTCCCGGGAAAGCTGTTCTCGTCCATGATTTTCCATAGCTCTACGCGGTCGATACTATCGTATGCCGCCTTGAAACCGATGAACAAATGGTGCGTAGGGACCTGGTACTCACGGCATTTCTGGAGGATTTGCCGCACGGAAAAGATCTGGTCCGTTGTCGAGCGGCCGTCGATGAAACCTGCTTGATAACTTCCCACGAACTCGTTTGCTATAGCTGATAGACGACGGAAGAGAATCTGGGATAGCACTTTGTAGGCGGCGTTTAGGATAGTGATTGTACGATAATTTTCTCACTCCAGTTTGTCGCCCTTTTTGTAGATAGGGCGTATAACGCCTTGCTTCCACTCCTCCGGTAGCTGTTCCGTTTCCCAGATTCTGACTATCAGTCGATGCAGACTGTCTGGGCCCATCTTGATGAGTTTGGCTCCGATACCATCCTTGCCAGCGGCCTTGTTGTTCTTGAGCTGTTGAATGGCATCCTTAACTTCCCCCATCGTGGGAGCTGGTTGGTTTCCACTGTCCGCTGTGCTGACGTAGCCATCGCCTTCGCTGTCCTGACCTTCTGTGCCTGTGTTCTCTGCGCCCTTCAGGTGTTCATCGTAGTGCTGCTTCCACTTTTCGATCACCTCGTGTCCGTCCGTCAAGATGCTCCCATCCTTATCCCGGCACATTTTAGCTCGCGGCACGAAGCCTTTGCGGGATGTGTTGAACTTCTGATAGAACTTCCGCGTTTCTTGAGAACGGTACAGAAACTCCATCTCTTAGCATTCCACCTCTTCCAGGCGGCACTTTTTGTCCCGGAATAGGCGGGTTTGCTGTTTCCGCTTCAGTCTGTATCGTTCCACGTTTTGTCGCGTACCATGCTGCAGCATTGCAGCCCGCGCTGCATTCTTCTCCTCTAAATGATATAGCCGTTATTTTAATGAAAAAAAATGCCAAAGTAGTAGAAACAACACGATCTATTGTATTATTAATGCAAAATAAAGTTTTACCCTATTATAAGTTGTCTTTTAAAACAAATATTTTTTTTTGTTCCAATACTTATTTTTGGTCTGGTTTGGATTTTTTTTAAATGTCCTCCTTTTTCAAAACCAGTAGAGCAAAATGTCCTTATATCTTAAATATTCTTCTGGTAAGCCTAGTATCAATGCAAACGATCATCATTTGCAACCCGCTTTCAGCCAGCCGATCCGTCCAACAGACGACTACGTGGAACCCAATACTGCAATCTCCTCCATCGATTGGAGTTCACTATTTCACGGTTAGACGACTGAGGACTGCTCGGAATTCTTCACGAATATTTCCCACGTAGACGACGTAGATGATAGCCTTATAAACATGCTTGGTGGACATCTGAGTTGCAACACCTTCGCAAGTTCTTCGTAAATTTCGTAGGCGAACAGCCGAAAATTTTGACAATTTTAGCTCTATCGAAAATCAGTATAACGAGTATACTATTTCGAAATCAAGGAAAAAGAAATCAATATTTTTGGTCAACTAATCAAATCCGGAATGTTTTCCGGGACACTTGATATTGCAGGATGGCTCAAATTCGTGATTGTCCCGTCTGGTCACTAGTTTCTGAAGCAACTAGAGGGCGCATCGCTTCACATACCTTCAGAACAAATTTATGGAAACGCATGGTTATTCATTTTCGTTCTCCATAGAGTGACAGAACGGTGTACTCTGACCGATGCAATATACATGTTTTCATGATTTTGATCAGAAGAGTTTAAATTCCTATCGCAGCTCGTAACACTAACAATTAACTTAAAATGTAGAAAAGATAAGACAAATGACCGGAAATGCTTAGTTGGCACCTTCTAGAACAATCCTTCACTTTGGCCTTCATGCATCCCCATACAAATAAGCATATTTGTTTAATTATAGAGAGGCTCGTTGGGTTAATGCAATCAAGGCCAATGCTTTCAATGCCAAGGGTACAGTCAGGTCTTTTTTATGCGCCGCCACAAACTTTTTCCCACCGCAAGTTTTTAATAGTTTAAAATGGGATGAAGCAGATTTTTTGTGCTAAGACACAGTATTAATTCTAAACCTACCGTATTTTACTGCATCGAGCGGACGACATCTATATTCAGCATTTCGTTAATGGCTGAAAAATGAAAAAAGTTACTTATAAAGTACAAACAAATGTTGAGTAGTTAGACATATTTTACCGTTAACTACTTTCTAATGCGCTTCCCAAGATAATTGCATGATTGCAATTTATCCACCAGTTGATAAGGGAGCGTACAGTGCATATAAATGCTGTGTGTGACAGGGTCAACGATTGCAGCATAGGACCAGGATTATAAATGACTCTGTGACAGAAACAGCAGCTGTCACGTTCCGCTTTCTAACTTCACCGCTAATTAGTATTTTATTAACCCAAATGAGGCATATCTGTATAGTGTGGTGCCAGCTGCAAACAACTTAATAACATATTAAAATTTATGAGGCTTGTTTGCATCATAATGCAATTTGCAGCGCGGCATATCTATAAACTAATGCACCCATACAGAAACTGACAAGTTTCTGTAATGCGTTGAAACTATGCACTTCCCTTTTAGAAGCACTTACACTGGTCGCCACTGCTTCTGCCGCAGCTTTTGTTTTAAACGACAGAGTCCTTTGCAGAGCATTGTATACCATTAAGCTGCCCCATTCTCCCGCGTTAGGGAACGATACGGCTACAAAGCATGGTGGTTCTCTATGATGGCACACACGAAATTGCCTTTGACTGAGAGACGCGGACTGAAATGTTCTTCCTAGACGAGGAACTTGTTGAATATCCAAACCATATTGCACACGACAAACAGTTGACGCACACCTTGTCGGAGGCAAATGAAATTACTTTGGGTAGCAAATTTGCTTTGAGGCGTAGAGTTGTACATTAGATGCACCACGCTTATTGGAAGATAGCAGGGGTGGTATTTGCAATTATGTAGAAACCAATGTATTGATTAAATTAAACGCACGTATGAATACAGAAAGGGGGTAGACGTGGGTCATAAAACACCGAGTTCAACGTATCATACTGAAATTATTCGAATGTCATGATCATAATCTTCACTTGCAATAAGTTAAAGAATAATTGAAGGAAGTAATGTCTAAATAACAAACGTTATTCCATACACTCGAAGTCTGTGAAGCTTTCGATTGAAAATTAGGTCAAAGTTCACCGAAGAAGGATAATACTAAAATCAGGACAGTTGAAGTCGTTTTGTCGCCTTTAAAAACTGCGGAAATCTACGATCATTGTATTTATTCTTTCAGGTGCTAGCTCCCAACAGGAACATAGCATGTTTAATGAACAGCGCTTAACAAAACCTTAGGTTATTACTGTATTAAACATTGTTACAGGAGACTACCCAGGGGCCTTTCTTAGCCGAGTGGTTAGAGTCCGCGGATACAAAGCAAAGCCATGCTGAAGGTGTCTGGGTTCGATTCCCGGTCGGTCCAGGATCTTTTCGTAATAGAAATTTCCTTGACTTCCCTGGGCATAGAGTATAATTGTACCAGCCACACGATTATACGAATGCAAAAATGGCTACTTTGGCAAACGAAGCTCTCAGTTAACAACTGTGAAAGTGCTCATAAGAACACTAAGCTGAGAAGCAGGCTCTGTCCCAATGAGGACGTTAATGCCAAGAATTAGAAGAAGAATATGAGACTACCCAAGTAACCAAATAGCAGTCTAATTCGCCCTGCGTGCTGATATAGTGCTATTGCATAGCTGACATGCCCGAAACTAGCAGTTCAAGGTGAAGATGAATCGAAGCCAAACCCCAAATTTTCAAGAGCACAAATCTGGAGAACCGAACACCCGTTTGAGCTGAAAACTTAATCAATTGGTCACCACCAGCGAGTGGCCCATCGATTAAGTTTTCAGATTAAACGGATGTTTGGTTCTCCAGATACGTGCTCTTGAAAATTTGAGGTTTGGCTTCGATTTATCTTCACCTTAATAGCCCTTTAATACAAAAAAGACGAATTAGCGTGCTAGTGATTGCTTAGGTAGTCTCGACAAGACTAACTCTCTGAAGGTAAAGGTGTTGAAATTATTTTCTAGTGTACAGAATGGAAATTGTAGGTACACCTACTGCATTCCAGGTAACAACTGAGCAATTCTCGCTGAAACCAGGCCACCATCGCGGCACCCATCGTAAGAATTTCAATTTTATGTCACTAATCGTTAGCTTTTGATGAAATTTAAGGGTGGTCATTTCGGGTTTCTCAAATCAGTGGACCCCTCGTACGCCAGCTGGCTAAACAGTTTGCGAAAAGCCCATTTTGTGATAAATCTTAGGTGTTTCTTCGCGCGATATGTCTCATATTTCCCTTGTATCCAATAGCAAACTTAATGTCATCATATAGAGAAAGGATACAGCTCTTATTTGAAGCTAAAGATAATTGGCGGCCATTTTGAATTTCGTTAGAAAAATCGTTTTTTTCACCATTAACGCACTGCTCGTTTCAAATTTTGAAATCACCATTGGAAAGCTGAGAAAAAACTACAAAAACTAGGTAAGCAATGGTATTTGCACAATGAAATGGACAATTTTCCAAATCGTTTTCTACGATTTCAACGTAGGGTGCAGAGATACTTAGGCACTTCTATGATTCATTTTGACATGGGGGGTTTTTCTCGGCCGAATCATCTGAAATGTAACAAGAAGCACTTCAATACGACGCATATTGTGGCTCAGTAGCTTTCAAAATCTCCACTTCCGAAGTGAATCAAAAGTGCCAATAATAGGATCCGGCTCCCTATATGGCAAGTGCAATGAATACAAACATCATTTTTTGTACAACAAAGAAACAAGTTTTCGATCGTTGGTGTTTTTTTCGAGTCGAGTGAAGAATCAGAGTATTTATATTAGCATTTGCATTAAGCAATTCTCTAAAATTCGTAGGTGGTACAGTCCTAGACCGTTGTTGTATGAGGGTTGCTTCCTTCCTGTCCGTTACCAAAGTCTGAGATTTGGGACTAATCCCTGCTTCTTAGACAATAATGATAATTATTGCGGGATATTTCGGAATGCTAATGGCAGGGGAAAGGTCATAGGGTCCGTGCGGTAGACGTTCTGGCAAACAAATGAATAATACTGGCACATTTTCCACATATCGGAACAAACTCATCAAATTGTTTCTTTGAATTCCCCCAGCAAGACTGGTTGTTTCTAACTCCCGCAAAGCACTGGCGATTTCACCATCTTTTCGTACCATAAGCCGATACTGTTTTTTCGCCAGCCAAATGAAAAAAAAAAGCGGAATCGAAGTAAATGTGACAGAAAATTAGAAACGCAGCCGTCCGCGCGCACGGCTTGCCGCGATCTCAGGACAGGGAGTCGTGAGTTCGATTCTCACGCAGAAGACATGTAACTTTTTCGTAACTTTCACATCAATTTGTCCATTTAATCAAATTGCAAAGTATAGGTAATGTTTAGTTTTTCGGTAGTTATTAGAAAGCTGTTAAAAATTGATAAAAGCAGCCACAAAAACTAGGCGGGCAATGGTATTTACCCTACGAAATGAACGGTTTTCTAAATCATGTTCTATGATTTTGACGTAGATGGCGAGTGCAATAAACACAAACATCCTTTTTCAAATAGGACAATAATTTTTAGTGAACAAATTTTGCATCCATCCTGGATTTTGACTCCATTTTGGTTTTAAGCAGTTGAATGAATACCTAAATTTAAGTGAACCAATCAACGGTACGATGGAATTGATCATTGTTTCACACGATTTTATTTCTTCATAATGGAGCATAAATATCAATGTAACCTGCAGTGAATGAATGTTGTTTGTCGTACCTACACGGAGAAATATTTTTACCTAATTTTTGAGTTTACTTTACCCAAAATTAAGTATATCGATTATAGTTTCAACCCAAAATCTCTCGGTTTTCTCTTTCTCCCACACGAATGTTGTCAAAAATAGAGAGAGCTGCATCTACCCAATGGGGGTACTTTGGCCCAATAAGCCAAATTTGGGTATATGTAACTTTTCTTATGTTTGGGTCGAAAGAACTCAATTGTGCGTTAAATCAACCCAAAATTGAGTATATTTTTCTAATGGTATTAAAGCCAAACTACCTAGTGGGGACCTTGGAAATTTAGCCAAAATTGAGTTATTGGGCTCAACTACGGAATTGCGTTGAAACAACCCAAAATTGAGTTGAATTCCGTCTCCGTGTATTGTCGATTTGCACGGTATACAATATTAGGAAGGTGATATAATCCGAAAACTTAATGACGTCATTCCTATCCACCTCGAATAAATTTACGAAAAATTTATCTAGTAGTCCAGATGGTTTATCATACGATAGGAATGACGTCACATGTTTACAATCAACATTGATGTAGACACTAGTAAAGAGCCTGCCTTGTTAATTTAATATGCCGTGTTCGATTTGTGTATTTTTGCGTTTAGTGTTTATTTATATGAAATTATGCGAAATTTTAGAATCATGTGAGGGAAGAGCACCCATTTCCGACTCATTCGAACGATTTAGGCCAGTTTTGTATGAAAATCAGAAAATTGGCACAGAATACTTGTGTTCTCCTCGAAAATTAGAGCTTTTCCCCAATGGTGTGGTTTTGACAAACATCCATGAACTTCTAGGAATTAAATAAGGATTTAAACATAATATCTACCTAAATAATTGTCAGGATGTTTGAAATATATCCCCAAAACAGATTTCACGAACAAAATTCGTATCAATCTGCTTCTGAAAACTTTTTGTGTTATGATTCATTACGCAACTCAAAACGGCCTACTCCCTACACTGAAGTATGCAGTGCGGGAATAGTCATTACGCAACTGATATCAGTGCTGTAATGATTCATTACGCAACGCTTTCTCATTACACAACTGTTTTGAGTTGAGTAATGAATCAAAACACAACATTATTTCAGAAATTGTAAAATAATGGTGAATGCATTCCGATATAATATTTGAAACCCTCAAGTGGTCTTCTACAAAATTGCAAAAAAATGTTGTACGTTACTCGTAGCATAACTCGATTTTTACAGCACTCGTCGTAATTATCCTAAATTTACGACTCTTACTGTAAAAATCACCATTCTGCAACTTGTTCCGTAAAGTGCTATTTGATTTCTGCCATATGTTTGAAAACACCTTTGCAAATTGCCTTCTTTTAGGCGTGTTCCGCGGTATTCTTAAACTGCAATAATTTATTATCTATATAAATAAAAATGAAATGGTGTTTGTATGTCACGAAATAGCTAGAGATTGACTATCGGATTTTGACAATTCTCTCATAATTGTTCCTGCAGTGCTCCGACGTGTTTGTATATATAAAAAGCTCAGGATATTTACCGGGAAAGTTGAAAAAACGAGTGTGAATGGAATAAGCCATTTCACGAGACGTTTCGGAACAGCTGATCGTCGCTGCGGCGTCAATTGACAGGAGACCTGGGATTAAATCCAGCGTGATTCTTAACAACGCCTCATCTTACCAAACGGGGACATTGAGAAAATGACAAAAATGAGATTCAAAAATGTTCGTTACTGCAACATTACACCTAGTTATTGTATCAGCTACCTCATTGTTACCCATATTGCACATAAAAAGGCACTTTTGTGATCAGAAATATTTTGATAATTTTTCTCCATTTATGTTTTCGCCTGGATGAAAAGCTACGCTAGAAAGGCGCACAGTCATCAACCATCATCATCGCGAATACTGACGACGATGATTGAAAAATCACAGGCCTCCTGTCATTTGACCTGCTTCGTGAAATGGCTCATTGTAATTTAGTATGAGACGTCACATGACGTTTTTTAATAGCCTACTTGATGGCGAAACGAAGTTTGCCGGGACCTCTAGTTTTTTTTATAAATATTGTGTTGTTAACAATTAAGCAAGCATATTCTGATTCAGGTACCCTAATCCAGTTCATAAAATTGATTCGAAAACTAACAATAATGATTGTATGACATTTGCCAGAAAACCATTTGCCAGAATGTACCATTCGCCAGAAAGCCATTCCCCAGAATGGACCATTTGCCAGAAAACCATTCCCCAGAATCATTTTTTGTAATTCATTTTCAACCTTGAGCGACTAATTTATAGAAAATTTAAGGCTACCAAAAATTTTTCGAAGCTTGCTATTTTGGTATCTTGAATTTATTCATATTATTTGTACTTAGATCATGAAACATTGTATAGCAAATATTCAGATTAATTCAACAAGAGGATTGGACTATTAACACTGCACCGCTACAGCAAAAACTGAATTGTAATTTGGCGTCACTTCTGCAGTACATCAATCGCGTCGGGAATGTTGCGCCAAATAATATTCATATTATTGTAATGTTATTACAATTTTAGAATAAACTTTCCATTTTACGGTTCAACGAAAAGCTACCGCAGCTGTCACATTACTGATTTGCACTGCTAAATCATCAGTAGGCTTCAATGACACCTTGGTTACCGCCTTGAGGATTGTTGTTGCTATTTTTATTAACGTTTTCTCTTTCAAGAATACTATGACTGAATTGTTTGCTTGAATGATAGAATGATTCCTAAGCCTGCGGTAGAACTTTGACAGCTGCGGTAAAACTCGGAGGCTACCGTAAAATGGAAAATTTTCTTAACAACCGTAATATAATAAATATAAAACAACGCGATTGATCGATCCTTGTAATTTAGTCAATTTTGTTACAAGCCTTCGCATTAAATTTTATGCAATTTTCACAACGTGAAAGGTGTATGGCAGAATTGACGTAAGATTACGTTTGTTTTTGTTTTATAGCTGACATGAGAAAAAAGAGCTGAGACGTTTGGCATGAATTAGTTTAGTCGAATGGGTATTGCTGAATCAGGTCCGTCCCACTCAGGCTCAGATTGGTACCACTTCTAGTACTGCATCCCTCGGTAGGGCAAAAGGTACCCAAATTTGACAGATCGCAGTACACTTTTCACGGCATTCTAGATTACCTTATGAGCCATAAAATTTTGGGCAACTGCAAGGGACATGGGGGTCTTTAATTTGTCTTTGGCTGAATAGTGTATCTTTAAGAAATATCTCAAAACAACTTAAAAGAACAGCCTTTTATTGAAAGAAGGGAAAATATGTTTGAAATATGACAAGTTTCGCCAAAAATTATTTTAACGGTATAAATCTAATGACTCAGCCAAACGTTCTTTCGGTCATAAATGTATATACATTATTCAGTCATTGAAAAAACGTTAAACTTTTTTAATCTTATCTTTATTCTTTAATATGAACCACGTGTTTTTTTGTTTTTAAATTATTTTACACAATTTGCGACAGGCTACCGAAAAACTTTTCAATCTTCATTATTTCTGCTATCTGGTACTTGAGATATTCAGAAAGAGGACTGCCGCGTGACCATGATGCACGGTGGCAACCGAAAAGCTCACAGATTTCTTTATTTCATATTCAGCTACTTGCTGTACGAAACGAGTCAGTTATGAAGATTTATGTTTAAGAAATCACTTGAGCCATTGAAGATTACACATTTGATAAACGTCATGGTTAACATTCCATGATAAACTCACTTTCAATACAGCTTCTTTTGTTAGGATTGTCAGTGACTCTCTATTTTCCGATTTTAACATTTTTTTATTTTCACTTGAACCCTCTTTGCAGACATTTTATTGCTAGCAGTCTTTCTTTAATTTTTTGTAATTACTCTAATTTTTGAAAATTGAGATGACATTATATTGTTTATATAACTTTCATTGCTTCTGTTAGCAGCAGGCAGCAGCAAAACACCTTTTCAGTAAATATGAAGAACAGTCAATGATGTAAAGAAGGGTAAATCTCCTATGAATCAAGTCCATGTGTTTGTTAGCCCTGAAGAACAACATAACATTTAAAGAAGGGAAAATCATGATGACAATGTTAAAAATACAGTTGCCTATAATAGCTTGAATAATCTGAAAGATGAGTTGAGTCTGAAAGATGATCATAATAACATTAAAAAATAGTTATTTCTTAGAAACTTCGGAAGTTTATAATACTTCAACTTCTTATCTGGCGTTACGTCTCAACTGGGACAGAGCCTACTTTTCAGCTGTATGTTCTTACGAGCACTTCCACAGTTAATAACTGAGAGCTTTTATTGCCAATTGACCATTTTTCACGTAAGGGGAAATCCCCCAGTACCGGACACCTAAGCCGCTAAAATCATTATTAAGAAACTATTGATTTTATGTGGTCTTGGTGCCCATTTATGATAAATATAATGATTTTAGTAGCATACAAAAATATATTTGAAAACATGAATATGAATTTTGACATTGTATTTTGATGATGCATTTTAGTACCAAATTGACCCATCATAAAAGGTGGCTCCCCATACCGGACACGATCTGGAAATGCCTCGAATTCTGAAAATTTGTATAAATGACAAAAATGAGATTCAAAAATGTTCGTTACTGCAACATTACACCTAGTTATTGTATCAGCTACCTCATTGTTACCCATATTGCACATAAAAAGGCACTTTTGTGATCAGAAATATTTTGATAATTTTTCTCCATTTATGTTTTCGCCTGGATGAAAAGCTACGCTAGAAAGGCGCACAGTCATCAACCATCATCATCGCGAATACTGACGACGATGATTGAAAAATCACAGGCCTCCTGTCATTTGACCTGCTTCGTGAAATGGCTCATTGTAATTTAGTATGAGACGTCACATGACGTTTTTTAATAGCCTACTTGATGGCGAAACGAAGTTTGCCGGGACCTCTAGTTTTTTTTATAAATATTGTGTTGTTAACAATTAAGCAAGCATATTCTGATTCAGGTACCCTAATCCAGTTCATAAAATTGATTCGAAAACTAACAATAATGATTGTATGACATTTGCCAGAAAACCATTTGCCAGAATGTACCATTCGCCAGAAAGCCATTCCCCAGAATGGACCATTTGCCAGAAAACCATTCCCCAGAATCATTTTTTGTAATTCATTTTCAACCTTGAGCGACTAATTTATAGAAAATTTAAGGCTACCAAAAATTTTTCGAAGCTTGCTATTTTGGTATCTTGAATTTATTCATATTATTTGTACTTAGATCATGAAACATTGTATAGCAAATATTCAGATTAATTCAACAAGAGGATTGGACTATTAACACTGCACCGCTACAGCAAAAACTGAATTGTAATTTGGCGTCACTTCTGCAGTACATCAATCGCGTCGGGAATGTTGCGCCAAATAATATTCATATTATTGTAATGTTATTACAATTTTAGAATAAACTTTCCATTTTACGGTTCAACGAAAAGCTACCGCAGCTGTCACATTACTGATTTGCACTGCTAAATCATCAGTAGGCTTCAATGACACCTTGGTTACCGCCTTGAGGATTGTTGTTGCTATTTTTATTAACGTTTTCTCTTTCAAGAATACTATGACTGAATTGTTTGCTTGAATGATAGAATGATTCCTAAGCCTGCGGTAGAACTTTGACAGCTGCGGTAAAACTCGGAGGCTACCGTAAAATGGAAAATTTTCTTAACAACCGTAATATAATAAATATAAAACAACGCGATTGATCGATCCTTGTAATTTAGTCAATTTTGTTACAAGCCTTCGCATTAAATTTTATGCAATTTTCACAACGTGAAAGGTGTATGGCAGAATTGACGTAAGATTACGTTTGTTTTTGTTTTATAGCTGACATGAGAAAAAAGAGCTGAGACGTTTGGCATGAATTAGTTTAGTCGAATGGGTATTGCTGAATCAGGTCCGTCCCACTCAGGCTCAGATTGGTACCACTTCTAGTACTGCATCCCTCGGTAGGGCAAAAGGTACCCAAATTTGACAGATCGCAGTACACTTTTCACGGCATTCTAGATTACCTTATGAGCCATAAAATTTTGGGCAACTGCAAGGGACATGGGGGTCTTTAATTTGTCTTTGGCTGAATAGTGTATCTTTAAGAAATATCTCAAAACAACTTAAAAGAACAGCCTTTTATTGAAAGAAGGGAAAATATGTTTGAAATATGACAAGTTTCGCCAAAAATTATTTTAACGGTATAAATCTAATGACTCAGCCAAACGTTCTTTCGGTCATAAATGTATATACATTATTCAGTCATTGAAAAAACGTTAAACTTTTTTAATCTTATCTTTATTCTTTAATATGAACCACGTGTTTTTTTGTTTTTAAATTATTTTACACAATTTGCGACAGGCTACCGAAAAACTTTTCAATCTTCATTATTTCTGCTATCTGGTACTTGAGATATTCAGAAAGAGGACTGCCGCGTGACCATGATGCACGGTGGCAACCGAAAAGCTCACAGATTTCTTTATTTCATATTCAGCTACTTGCTGTACGAAACGAGTCAGTTATGAAGATTTATGTTTAAGAAATCACTTGAGCCATTGAAGATTACACATTTGATAAACGTCATGGTTAACATTCCATGATAAACTCACTTTCAATACAGCTTCTTTTGTTAGGATTGTCAGTGACTCTCTATTTTCCGATTTTAACATTTTTTTATTTTCACTTGAACCCTCTTTGCAGACATTTTATTGCTAGCAGTCTTTCTTTAATTTTTTGTAATTACTCTAATTTTTGAAAATTGAGATGACATTATATTGTTTATATAACTTTCATTGCTTCTGTTAGCAGCAGGCAGCAGCAAAACACCTTTTCAGTAAATATGAAGAACAGTCAATGATGTAAAGAAGGGTAAATCTCCTATGAATCAAGTCCATGTGTTTGTTAGCCCTGAAGAACAACATAACATTTAAAGAAGGGAAAATCATGATGACAATGTTAAAAATACAGTTGCCTATAATAGCTTGAATAATCTGAAAGATGAGTTGAGTCTGAAAGATGATCATAATAACATTAAAAAATAGTTATTTCTTAGAAACTTCGGAAGTTTATAATACTTCAACTTCTTATCTGGCGTTACGTCTCAACTGGGACAGAGCCTACTTTTCAGCTGTATGTTCTTACGAGCACTTCCACAGTTAATAACTGAGAGCTTTTATTGCCAATTGACCATTTTTCACGTAAGGGGAAATCCCCCAGTACCGGACACCTAAGCCGCTAAAATCATTATTAAGAAACTATTGATTTTATGTGGTCTTGGTGCCCATTTATGATAAATATAATGATTTTAGTAGCATACAAAAATATATTTGAAAACATGAATATGAATTTTGACATTGTATTTTGATGATGCATTTTAGTACCAAATTGACCCATCATAAAAGGTGGCTCCCCATACCGGACACGATCTGGAAATGCCTCGAATTCTGAAAATTTGTATATCATTGAATGTTTTTACTCCAGGCATAGTATTTTATTGTCAATTCAATGCATTTGCAACATTCGCAAGAGTAATTTGAGCTTTACTTAGTCTGCAAGTTGATGAACAAAAAACCTCTTTCATATATGATGAAAAACAACACATTTTACGCGTTGTTTTGAATTTTCATTCTTCTTATTTTTATTGCATCTTTGATACCATAATCGATGAAATCCACGAAAAATGAATTTATTTTGAGACACTGGTGCCAAAACTACAAATATATCATGTAACAAATCAAGTTGTCCGAAACTGGGGGACAGGAGGTGCTAGACCAAAATTGAAGTTTGACCATATTTAGTTTAAATATGGTACAAAATACATTCAAACTCTCAAATTATTATTATATCTGATCATGCTTGCGTGATCTAAATTATTTTGCCATATTCAAAATAATTACTAATTAGTCTGAAATTTAGGGCGATACGGCAAATTTTTAACAATTTTCAAACATCTCAACATTTTTGAAAAGTCATGCATATTTCAAGGATGTGTTATTCTACGCAAACATTACTCTCCATAATAGCTTCCTTTTCTTCTAATACACCATCTTGATTGGATCATGATTTCTCAATGTTTCGACTTTGTCCGGTATTGGGTGCTGTCCGGCACTGGGGGATCTCCCCCTACTCATCGTTTTGCAGGTACAAATATTATACCCAATGCCCTAAGGAATCGAGACAATTTCTAATCCGAAAAGATCATCGACCGGTGGTATTTGAACCCATGTCCCTCAGCTTGGTCTTGTTGAATAGCTACATATTTACAGCTACAGCTATCTGCTCTTTTTAGTCTGTAATACTATTAGTTAAAAACATTTTATCAAACAAAAATCTAAAAATCTTACAAAACAAAGATTTTCTATGTAAGATAACATTTATAACATAATTTCCATATATACCCGACTAGACGGAAGAAACAAGATTATAACAGAATGTGTTCCCCTGATATGATTTATTTATATCATCAGTTGTTATAAAATATGTACCGTTAGTAGTGAAAATAACAAAAATTCTAACAAAATTTGCACCAAATTAAACTAAAATATAACAAACCCTGTTACAATTATATCAAAATTATTACAGATTGTGTTGCAAGGATGTTACAAAATAACAAAATTATTACAAACTATGTTACTGTTTATGACATCGGATGTTATTTGCAACAAACTTATAAATGCCATGTCAAAAATATAACAAATGTTGTTATAAATGTGTTACTAAAAATATAACAAGTTGCGAACAAAGCCATCTTGATAACAAAATTTTATCAACTTCTGTTATTTTTAACAGCTGCTGATAGGAATGTGTTACAATTTTGTTATGTGATTCTGGTCGGGTATCGTACGCTGAAAAGCATAATAATTCGAAGGATTTTACATGCCTAAGTATTGCAAAGTAATGAAGTATTTTTTCTGGGAAATGGTCTTTCTGGGGAATGACTTTCTGGGGAATGGTCCATTCTGGCAAATGGTATTCTGGCAAATGATCCATTCTGGCAAATTGATTCTGGCAAATGACTTTCTGGCAAATGTCATACAACCAACAATAATCGCACTAACCGGTGATCAATTTCACTTCGAAATTAGATCGCCCGATTTTTTTTTCTGAACTGATTTTCAATACTATAATCACATGTGTGAAAAAATTTCGGCACATGAGGCAACCCAGGATACATTGGTAACTGAATAACAATTTATTCAGTTGAAACATAGCTGTATAAGCTGTTAGTCAGCTATCAATGTTACTTGGGAATGTCGCTCAATGAGTGCACCGTCATACTCGTTTTCCTGCATTCAGTTGCTAGCATTGTCAACATATAGAAAATAGACCATAAAAACCGAGAAAAAATATGAATTTTACCCGAAATTAAGGTATTGAGGAATGTTTCTTAGCACTCACCAAGTTGAATTTCCAAGCTACCACTAAAAATTGATTACGCTTGCTCTTCTTCTTATTACATATTTTCTTTTTCCTGGTGTTACGTCCTTACTTAAACAGACTGAAGCAAATTTGTTAAACTCCGAATGAAAGCTACATCATTTCTCTATACGATATACATCGAAATACATCGAAATGTGCCACTAAGCAGTGGCACGTTTCGATGTATTTCAAAGGAAATATATATCGTGTATAGAAATATCTAAGATATATAAAAAATTAGCTTCTCCGCAAACAGTTTGAGGATTGTCCACAAACTACGTGGTCATTTCAAAGGGGAGGGGTTTGGCCAAGGACCACGGTCCATACTTTTAATTTTTGAAAATGATAAAAAAATGTAATTCTAGCGATATATACCAATGGTTTCAGTGAGAACCACTCATCTGTCTTCCGACAAATACGCAAAATTTTCTCATCGCATTTTCCGATACATCCACTTTAACAACCACTTGATACTTGGAAACCATTGGTTTAAATTATTACATCAATACATCACATTTGACTAATACACATCTTGATACAATTTTAAAAGTGTTGTTCGATGGAGGTTGTTGTTGTGTTGTTTAACAAACGCTAGCAGCTGAGATGCAATACCTTTAAAATGAGCATTGGTAAAACAACTTTCAGTTACCTGCTTTTGTCACCGACTGTTTATGTAGGCCAAATCCATTTTGCTTTACGAAAACAGTGGATATAAGTCTGCTGCTGGCAGTTTTCTATGATATCAACCAATTTGCACAAAACATTTGTCGGACGCAACCGACGACACACAATTCCAGTTGATGCATATATGCATGTAGGTACATGCCTATGTGTCATCACATTTAACAGTTGAATGAACCAGACACCCTGTAGGATATGTGTTAACATATAGACATCAGCCATTCAACAATTAAGCTTCACGTGCATACATGCATGCCTATATAGGCGTATAATGCATTATTATGCTCACATCCCGAGCAAAGCCTGAAATAAAATTGAAAACTATATTTAGTGTTGTGAAGTTTCTGAGATTGCTGAAAAATGTTCCATCAAATTTGAAATGCAAATGTAACGTTGTTTCTGCAGTTGGTGTTTATTTCAAAAGTAATAATCGACATCTTCATAATAATTTTATAATTTGAATTCAATATAGTCTAGATAAGATAGTTAATATACGACGATCGGGATATGTATGTACATACAGTCAGCACAGCTACGATACACACCAGAATTTAGGTTTGAGTCTACTAAGAAAATATTGGTTTACAATTAAGCGTAGCCTTGCGTAAGTTTTCACAGGACTTTAGGTAAATTCTTGAGCTTAGCTTGAGAGGTTTCTGATTTTCCAGTAGTATTAGTGTACAGTTGATGCTAGTTATAGCGACGATTGAAGGGGACCGTCGTAAAAGAGAAAATTCGTTATAGAGAATAGTTAAAACATCAAAATATTTTTCAAGGGATCAGAAAATGTCGCTATAGAAAGCTTCAATCGCCATAAAAGTTGTCATTAAAACGAGCTTCTACTGTATAATCAAAACAAAATAATTGTGAACATACAAGTGTTGCAACTGAAAAACTAATTCTGAGTTGCATTCATTGCTTGCTTAATTTTTTGATATAACGTTGAAAATTCCCATGGTGCGCCATGGTAATTCCCGAATTCTACCAGGACCCTACCAGGATCCTACCGGGATCCTATCAGGATCCTACCCGGATCCAACCAGGATTCTACCAGGATTCTTCCAGAATCCTTCCAGAATCCTACCCGTATCCAGGATTCTACCTGAATCCTATCCGGATCTTACCAGAATCCAACTAGGATCCCACCTGGATTCACGCTTTCAAATTACTGTAGTCAGAAAAGCCACGTGAGATTCGTGAAATTCAAGCCTACTGCTTTTACCATTCCCAATGTTGGTTCCTCTACTCGATATCGACTCATGAAACCATACAAAAATAAACAAAGTTTCATGGCTACTATGATGGCCTCCTCAAAAGAGCTTTCCAAAGTATTTATGTTCCATGACTCGCTATTTCCATGAACCACTTCAAATATTGACTCATGGAGGTTTGACTGTATATAAAATATGAGTGTGCATTTGAACATTTCACGCCTTGAATTGCCTCCAAAAATACAAAATCATGTCCTTACTATATAAATTTCCAACACAATCTTCTTGGTCGTTGAGTACCTTCGTAGTCCTGGTTGATTTCAATTGAATTCGAATGATTCGGTATGAGATTGAACTATAATTGAATAAAACAAATATTTTGGTTACTACCGGTATCATAAACTGTGCCATCCCACAATCACACAATGGATTTGATTATGAATGGTTATTGTCAACTGACACAACAAGCGTGAGTAATGTAACGCTTTTCTCCTCATGAGTGCAATCGCTAAATGGCAAGCTATCATCATCGGAACTTTTATTGTTACATGTCTATGCAGCAGTAAACGTAGGCATTGATGCGATTCTGTCGATTTAACAAGGACAAAATTGCATCGTTTTATGTTGGTCATTGCGATAACGATCAACGTGGTGTCTCGCCGCTGAACAATGAGGCGCAATGAATGAACGGTGTATTAGCTTTTGTCATTAGTGCGAAACAGTAGATGAGTGATTCGCATTTATCCAATTATAGAATGATTTGGGGCAGAAGGATACTCCAACTGATAATACAGTTTCAGAGTGTTGATTGAGTTTTGATACGTACTTAATCGATTTCAATATAAGAAACTAAACTTTGATATTCAATAACTTAGTTTTGTTATAATAACCTAAGAAGAAATTTTCACTGAGAACTATACTATATTGCATAATTGCAATTCCATCGATAACCTAATAAAATAATCATTTAAGCCTTTAAATGAAATATAAATATTCATCGTGAGAGAAAAAATATAGATTAGATACAGATGTCAGTATTTTAAACCAAAAGTTATTGTAGTGTAGTGAGCAAACTGGCAAAACAGCAAGTCATATTTTTTTTTTCTATCTATTAACGAGATTTTTAGCCCTGGGCTAGTTCATCTCGGGACCAACGGCTTTACTTCCCTTCCGAAGGAAATCGTCACTGAAATTTTTTGGTGACTATCTCGGGGATGGGATTCGATCCCAGGTCCTCGGCGTGAGAGGCGTGTGTTCTAACCACTACACCAGGTCCGTCCCCCGCAAGTCATATTGTCCCATAATGAAAAGTAACCGCATATCAGTTCCACTATAGATTTCCGCACTGTGTAACACAAAAATGAAGCATGTTTTGGTCATCTTTATATTTAAGTTTCATTAAGGTTTGAACATGTTCCAATTCTCTGGAATTTTTTGAATATTCGTATGGAAAAAGAGTCTGGAAACTTCTCAGTTCATTCTCTCAATGCCTCCTTTTTACAGATTTGACTGACTTGCGATGACGGAAGTAAACTAAATCAGACTTCTACCATAGATCTTACCAGAAATCATTCAAAGGCTTTATCAGTAATCCGTAATAGAGATTGTGAGTAACCCGCCAAAAAATGTTTAAAAACTTGAAAGGTTTGTGGTAACATCTGTTGAGTTATCTTGAAATGAATTCACATTGAAATTTGTCTAAGGATTTAATAAAGAATAACTCCAAATATTGGTCAGGAATTCCTTCTAAGATTCCTCTTTATTTTGTTCAACATATTTTTCTTAAGATTTTCATGCAACATCTTCAATACCCATTCCAATAATTTATTCTAATATATTCTCGTTTCGGGGAGTAGTTCAAATTTCTCAGGAATATCTCCAGATTTTTTTAGCTTCTCATTTTTTTTCCTATTCCAGAAATTAATTTATGACTTTTTTCACAAATTTCTATGAAATCTCTTCAAAAAATTCACAATGAATCTCTCTAGACACCTCGAATAATTTATCTGTGGAATCCTTGCATACATTTGTTTTAAATACAATAAGTTGTATCTTAAACTTGATCGAAAATTACATCAATGATTTTGCCTAAGGATTCCTATTATTTTGAAACTCACTTCAAAAATATTTTGCTTTGGTCCCCCTGTAAAATTCCTCAGTAATCCCTCAACACATTTTTTTTCTAGAAATGTATACTGATAAATTTCAAAAGTTGTTGCCTTCAATTTCTCGATAGTAATCCAAAGCCCTTTCAAAAATCCATTTTCGTATAATTTATCAAGGAAAACCTTGATGAGATGCAACCTGTGACTAATCAAAATGTTTGTTCGAAGAAACCTATGAGAACTTTCCCAAGAACTCTAGATACTCTTCCATAAATTCCATTTCCCATCTTAAATTATTACAGAATTCATATCGAAACAGGAATTTCATTAAGAATATGTCCAGCATCGACTACGGCAGGGATATTCCAAAATAATATTCCAAGGATTTTTTTAAGGAATTTGCTTCGAATAGTTTTTGGAGATCATCCTAGCAATTTCTCAAGAAATGCTGGTTTGACTGCTTCAAGAAAGTTTTAAGAATGTTTCAGCCTAAATGGATTTTTTTAGAAATTTTCCCTGCTATTTCTCCAAATATTCATTTTCCGATTATTCTAGAAATGACTCCAGGTATTACATAAAACAGATCTCATTACAATTCCTGCAAAAATTTACCTTAGGACCGGATCCTATTCTTAGAACTTCTGATTCAATGCGGCAGTGGGGTTTTATGCTTCTATTTGCAAAGTTTCAGATGATTCAGCCAAGAAAAAAACGTCAAAGTGAATCATGGAAGAGCCTGAATAGCTCTGCCCTTCAATTTAAGACCTTCTTAAAAAGTTTAGCAAAAAATCATATAGATATTTCAGAAATTTGAAATTTTCAAGAGTTCGATGAATTTAATTAAAAGCACCTAAAATTTTATGTTTCTTCAGGAATTATTCCTGTAAATTCAGTAGAATATGTTTTCTCAGATTTTCTCTAAATACTGAAACTCTTCCAAAAGTACTTTGGGTTGATCTTCAATGTATCTATGAATATCTCTAAGAACACTATCAAAATAAAATCTGCGGAATCCCAAGGATATTTCTTAAGATATTACATCGTAAATCCTTCCTTAAATATTCTTAGGAAAACTTCTGGTATTTATTTGGCAAATATTTTTGAATTGTTTAGGAATTCTCGGTGAAATGTATGTAGTAACCTTGGATAAAATTCTGGAGGAATCTTTCATTTATGATCAACAGAATTTTATGGAGAGGTTTAAGAGTTTCTGAAGAAATCCAAAAAAAGGTTCTTATCTCTGAAAGTATTTTTTTATTGTTAGAGTTTTCCATACCAATCAACATTGGTATAAATTCTGCAAGAATTCTAGGAAGTATGGGAGTTTTGTCAACGAATCTTAATGCGTTCAGTGGCATTCATCTTCCTATCAGTTCTAGTATCTAGAAAATTGTATACAACTTCTCACCGAGCAAAAATACACACGACAGAAAAAAAATTGAATTTAGACATGACCTCGGAAAATCCGGAACATCTCCGGTGTCTAGTGGTCAATATGCATGACCGAGCAAGTTCCTAAACTAGACTAAATGTTCCGTCGACAACTTCTGGTTGCATCCAATTTCATCCATATTTCATAAAGTTATGATCATTTAAAATTTTGTCTATCTCAATCATTTTGTGTATCTCCTGTAGTTTTAAGCAGTATTGTTTGGTTTGAAATGTTCCTACATGATCGGAAGCTATTTGCACATACGTTTTTGCTTGGTCTTCAGTTTTGTGCTAAACGATTCATATTTCGGTGCATTGTCATTAAACTATTTGGTTATTTGAAGCTACTTAACACATTGTTCCCATTAGAAGCTGATCCACAGATAATTGAAAATACGCTCCTGAACAAGAGTATGAGATCGTAACATTTCCTTTAGAACGAGTCATAGAGAGTTTTAATTGGACGTATAATCAAAGAGATACGGACAAAACGGCTTTAGGACAATTCGTCGAATGACATCTGGTCGAATGACATTTGGTCGAAAGGACATTTAGTCGAATTGACATTTGGTCGAATGGCTTTAGAACACTTATTTTGGTCGAATGATGTTAAGTTGAACGGAAATTTGGTGAAAGCCTATTTCCAAATGGTTCATTGAAAGATCATTTGGCAAAATTGATATTTTTTTAGCAAAGTTGATACGATAACGTATTCTTTTGAATAATTTGAATCATTAACTGTTGTTGAATAAAAATGGGACATTTGCTGTAGTCTTATTTTAAAATTTAATACACCTTTTTATTTGTAATTTAAAGTTATGCGAAAATCTAAAATTTCAATGATTATCCAAATGAACTTTTTAATAGTTTTTTTGTACATTAAATGAAATACTTAGCTCTAGTGAATTTATTATTCTTTTACAATATCCTCATTCTTTGAAAAACTGCTCAACAAGTTATTTTATTACTCAACGATGTGAACATAATGTGTTCTTCTTTTTTTATTCTTTTGAAATATCATCGTTCTTCGTAATGAAGATCAGCTTATCTGATGGAAGCATTCGGAGAGAGAGCTCGGGATCTTTCTTTGCCTTCCGGGTCGTGGGTAACATTTTTGAATGCGGAAATCAGAATTAAAACGGCAGGAACAAATTTCTTCAAACAAAACCTTTATGGCGAAGTGAATTTTAGGTGTCGGTGACTCTACTTATGGCCAATTTGCTTATTGTGAATTTCAGCTCAATAACATTCCTCAAGCGAATATATGGTTTTGCTGACAATGTTGATGACCTCGAGTGAATAACAGGGTTTACAGTAGAAGCTTTGGATTAATAAAAATGAAAAATGTGCTAATTCTATGCACCGCGTAAGACTGAGGTGACAAAAGTTGGCTTGTTTCAATTTAAGATCAGCTTATCTTGAATCTCAGAACATACACACTCAATCTGTTCGGTATAAATGACTGGGTTTTTGAACTACCGAAAAAGTCAGTAAACTAAAAAAAATGTCAGAAATCGAAAAACAGAGATTTTTCACTGAAATTTTGCAGAGAGCTTTCTTTTTATATCATTTATTGATAAAAAATAAAACATAGTGAAATTTGCTTTTCAATTACGCGTGGCGACAGTTTTCATTTTACTGACGTTTTCGGTAGTTTCAAAACCCAGTAAAATTTTACCGACCCCAGTAATTTAAACTAAGTGTGTACCTGAACGAGAAAGCAGCATGAAACGTCAAAAGGTAGATTAATACGTGGGAAGAGCCTCTATCAAATTGAATACAAAAATTTTGCTAATCGCATATAGATTGTTGATAAAATTGCTGATACTTTTTCAACTATACGATCATTCTTGTATAAGCGACAAAATACTACTCTCGACGATAGTCAAACTAAACGTAAAACTTTGTTTCCATAGTTTGGTCGAAAGTACATTTGGTCGAAAGTACATTTGGTCGAAGGGACATTTGGTTGAATGGACATTTGGTCGAATGGCTTTAGATCATTTCGTCAAATGACATTTGGTCGAATGACGTTTAGTTGAAAGAAAATTTTGTCGAAAACATTAAAAATAATGGTTTATTGAAAGATCATTTGGAGCAACTGATGATTGTTTTCTAAATATTTGCAAAGTTGGTCGAATAACGTATTCTTTTGAATATCTGAATTATTAAGCGTTGTTGAATAAACAAATACATATTTTGTATGTGATTTGACGTTATACCCATATCTAGGATTTGGATTATTGTTCAAATGAACTTTTTGGAAGTTTATTGTACATTGACTGATATATTTAGTGGTTATTTTATTCTTTTAAAAAATTATCATTCTTTGAAAACCTGCTCTACGAGTAATTAATTACTCAACGATGTGAACATGATGATCATTTGAATTTATTATTCTTTCGAATTGTCATTGTTATTCGTAATGAAGTATTGGTTTTCATTTGATGACGCATTCCTGGAGAGTGCTCGAAATCCTTCTTTGAATTCCAGATTTTGCAGCTTTTTGAATTTATGATTTATGAAATTATGAATTTGAGATTTATGAATGCGGAAATCAGACTTATAACGGCAGGAAAAAATGCTTTAAGGGAAAAGCTTACGGTGAAGTGATTATTAAATATCGGTAACTGTACTTATGATCAATTAGCTTATTGTGAGTCACAATTTGTGACTTCCAGCTTAATAACGTTCCTCAAGCAAATATATGAATTTGCTGACAGTGTTGATGACCTTGAGTGAATAACAGATTTTTAAATAAGTTTTAAATAATTAAACAAGAAAATTGTGCTTATTCTATGTATCGGATAAGGGAAAACGAGTTGACTAAGGTGGCAAAAGTCGCCTTGCTTCCATTTAAAATCAGCTTATCTCGCAGAACAAGCTTGAATGTAAGGGCAGCATAAACCGTCAAAACGCAGAAGGATGATCAACATGTTGGGAGAGTAGGATTTATCAAATAAAATAACAAAAGTTTGCTAACCGCATATAGATTGTTGGTAAAATGTCTGATACTTTTTTCAATTATTCAATCACTCTGTGACAAAATGCTACTCTTGACGATAAAACTATTAAACGTGAAACTGTTTCCCGATTCGATCACATGTCCACAAAATGTCGATTTGACCAAGTGTCATATGCTCTCTGTTTCGATTAAACTTTTTCGACCAAATGTCCATTCGACCAAATGTACTTTCGACCAAACGTCATTCGACTAAATGTCATTCAACCTAATGTCTTTCGACCAAATGTCATAGATTCTTTTTAAGGGGGTGATCCTAAACTTGTGTAAGGGAGTGTAGGTACAATACACTCGTTTCAAAAATGTTTGGAACAAATAATTTATGTATCAAAACTTTTAAAAAATAAATCTTGTAAATTATCAAAACAAAGTTCAATATTTACCCTAAGAAATAAAATTCATGTTGGGTTCTTTTATTTTAATGATTTTTTTTTAATTTCATTAGAAAATGGACTGCTTTGACACTCACTGAAGCGAATTGCTTGCCAAAGATTACTTTATTCTGCTTTGGGGTATTTAGTAGTGAAGTACATTACGAATCATAGAATAGAAATCTGTTTAAGACTTGGAGTACTACGCCGTGTTTGGCCATAAATTAAAATTAAAAACAATTTATCCAAATGCACTGAGCAAACATTAACGTGTAATAGGGATTTATTAGTGTCAACCATTTCCCAAAGCTACCTCCGAGGGAATGTGGTGTTTCTTCTCCCCAGAGGAGCAAAACTTTCTCAACCGAGTGCACTGGATATTTTTTTATCTGTTCTTTCTACTTGGCCACTATGCAGAGCTTCGAAATAAACTTATATTTTTATCCCAGTTTGAATGTTTTTCCTCCACCCCTCTGTTATTTGGTTATGACTGTCTTCTAGCCAGTGCAAACATGCAAACAGTCGCGTTTTCGAGGGCTAGGTTTTGTGCAAACAAACTGTGATAGTCTACATATGTATCGGACACGGCCTAGGACTTGCAGCTGAGAACAGCATAACTCGGGCTAAATTCAAACTAGTGCAGAAAACTTGTCTGATTTATATAAATTATATTTTATGCTTTTATTCGATACATGCGGTTTTTTATGTGGTTAGTTGTTAGATTTGCTTAAATTGAAAATTATGGCGTTTGCACTAGGTATATGGTTGCATTACTCTTACTTATAAAGTCAAAACAATTCACGACGTTTACCAACTTCGAAGCTATCCAAAAGGCTTACCTAACTTTATTTACGGCTTCCCATATAATAAATATCTCTGATGTAATATTCCGCTTAACCCAAGCACCCGGTTTTACATCACGAAATTTTAACATTTGACCTTTGCGTTTGGTTTCACTTATGTGATTCAGCGCTAAATATATTTCAATACGAAGATGGTTTTTGGTAATTAAGGTAAAGGGGCTAAAATTTTAAACTTGTCCCTATTATTTTTCTGATACAGTCTGCGGATTTAATACATGTATTTCTGTTGTTGACATGACTACGTAATTACAAAATTATTTGATTTACGCATAACTCACTATACAACAGGTGCCATGGCCAAAGCCAGTGATTCAACCCTAATATTATATTGCAAACTTGATGACTCTAGAATCACGGGAAGGGATAATAAAATTCGTTACGCAGTTTATGGATTGGATTTTCACTAACAAACAACATCAAACTGAACATCTTAATAAGATTCAACCATTTAATTTCGATTGTCTTCTATTCTTATTTTTTCCAGGATGGTACGAAGATAACTGGTACGAAGTAAATCTCAGGAACGAAAACATTTCATGTACCAAAGAAGAGATGAGGATGGCAGCCCAAGGGCACCTGACAACTGAAGCGCTCATGTGGAATCAAAACAATCAGAAAACCATCTCAGGAATGTCGTCGGAAGACTTTCGGTAAGCTACTCCATATCTTATTTCCACAGTATAGTTGATGTTCCAATAAACATGTATGTGAATTTTGAAATCAGACCACAAGGCAACCAATTGGAAATTTTAGTTATTGTATGATTGGAAACATACAGTTATGTTCAGAATAATAGTAGTGAAAGCCGTTTGTTATATAAAATGCTCAAACTTGACAAGTATAAGTTTTTTCCTATAACCAATTATTACAAAAACTGCACAATTTTATTATTGGAAAATGTTGAAACAATGAATAAATGACAGATAGATTTGAGATATAAATTATTGATGCTACATACTTCTCTTTTCAACTATTTCATCTGGTGCCGTATTCCGGAGGCAAATTGATAACTATTTTCCTTTATTTTTGTTATGTAATCCTTTGGAATTCAAATATTAATGGCTCAAAACTGCTGAAAATGGCTTATAACGACTAGAAGAGGCTAATAACGGCTTTTAACGGTTTTGAAATGGCATAAAACGGCTTAATATGGCTAAAAATAGCTGAAAATAGCTAAAAACGGCTCAAAACAGCTAAAACGCCTAAAAACAACTTTGAATGGCTTAAAATAACTTGAAACGGCTTAAAATGGTTCAAAATTGCTAAAAACGACTTAATATTGCATAAACCGTATTAAAACAGCTTTAAATGGCTAAAAATTGTTTAAAACGGCTTAAAATGGCTAAAAACGGCTCAAAATTTCTTAAAATGGCTTACAACGGCTTAAAACGGCTTAAAATGGCTTAAAATTTCTTAAAATGGCTTATATGGCTTAAAATGGCCTAAAACGGATCAAAACGGCTAAAAACGGATCAAAACGGCTAAAAACAGCTTTAATTGGCTAAAACCGCTTAAAACGGCCTAAAACGGCTTTAAACGACTTGAAACGGCTTAAAACGGTTAAAAATGGCAAAAAAAATCAGCTTCAAACGGTTCAAAATGGCAAAAAACAGCTTAACACCGCTTAAAACGGTTTAAAATGACTAAAAACGGCTTAATATTGCTTAAAATGGCTTAAAACGGCTAAAAACGGTTAAAAACGACCCCTGACCCCCTGGCTGAAAACGACTTAGAACGGTTCAAATGGCTTAATACGGCTTGAAATGATTTAAAACGGCTCAAAATCGTTTAAAACGGCAAAAAACCCAACTAACATTTAGTGCAAATGTAAACATTCTCTAGGCCCTCTTTATACGGCTTTATGCTGAGTAAAGGCGCTGTACATACGAACGAAAGCTTCTATGCGATCCTTTTACCAACAAATCTGGCGAATCTACTCAGCTACTTCTAAGCTGTGTTGGCAGCTCTTATTCATACCGATCATTGCTGTATCTCGACAGTTATACGACAAGTAGCTGTGTAACATCTTCGGAAGGCGCTTTCTCAACCATTTCGCAACTGTTGAATAATTTTTATACAACTTCGCTGTATTATCGATTAAATATTTATTTCAAGCTGTTTCACAGCTTCCGGAATTCATATTATAAGTATCTAAATTTAATGTTCCCAACATTACCTGCCACCGTTTGGAATCGAACTCACGATCTCTGCATCCACAAGTATCGACGCTGTCCTTGTTGCCATCACAGTCTATATCGAAGGGCAAAGAAAACATACCGTTTTGTTCTACATCGAAAATGGTACACACAAAATTTTATAATGATCGTAAAAGATGTCATAGCCACGCTTACACCACTTCATCAGGCTGTAAGAGGGTGCGAAACGTCAAACGCAATGTTTACATCCAACAAGCTGAGCAGATGTGCCACAAGTTGTCGTTTTACAGCTTACTGCTGTATGCTCGCTGTATAACTGATGACAAAGCGCTTCTTAATTATATATTGAGCAGCATAACAAATCATATTGTATAGAAGCAGCCGGATTAATGATGGCGAGTTTTATTCCACATCATTAGGTTGCTATCTTTTACGGTGTTGAGTTACAGCTTAGTGAAAGCAGCAAAAGCGATAATCGATGAAATTTATTCAGCTAAGATTTGTAGCTGCAAAACGTTTGCGTTACAGCTGTATTAACGCTAATCGTTCTATTTTTGACAATTCAACTGTTATACAGCATATAGCAAATAATCTTGGCTTATAGCGCTAAAATTGTTAGTTGGAAATGGCTTAAATGGCTTTAAATAACTAAAAACAGGTTGAAATGCCCTAGAGCGGCTTACAATGGCTTAAAATAAATTGAAACGGCTTAAATCGGCTTAAAATGGCAAAAAACGGCATAAAACTGCTTGATATGGCATAAAACGGCTAAAAATGGCTTAAAATGGCTTAAAACGGCTAAAAACGGCATAAAATTGCTTAAAACTGAAACCGTTCAAATGGCTGAAACCACTGAAAATGGCTAAAAATTGCTAAAAATGGCTAAATCGGCTAAAAACGGCTTTAAATGGCTAACAACGGCTTAAAGCGGCTTAAAATTGCTTGAAATGGCCTAAAATGGCTTAGAGCGGCTTAAAATTTCTTTAACTGACTTAAAACGTCTTAAAACGGCTTAAAATGGCTAAAAGCGGCTTAAAACGGTTTAAAATTTCTTAAAATGACTTTAAACAGCTAAAAATGCCTTAAAACGGCTCAAAACGGCATAATACGGCATGGGCTTATATGGCTTGAAAGGGCTTAAACTGGCTTGACACGGCTCAAAACGACTTAAAGCGGCTCAAAACGGCTTAGAATGGCTAAAATGGCCAGAAACGCCTTAAAATGGCTTAGAGGGGTTAAAAATGGCTTGAAACAGCTTAGATAGGCCAGAACGGCTTAAAATAGCTTAAAACGGCTTAAAATGGCTTAAAACGGCTTTAAACGGCTTAAAACGGCTCAAAATGACATTAAACGGCTTAAAATAGTTTAAAACGGCAAAAAAAGGTTTAAATGGCTTAAAATGACTAAAAACAGCTTGAAACGCCTAGCTTAAAATGAATTGAAACGGCTTAAAATGGATAAAAACGACATGAAACGGATAAACGGCTTTAAACGGCTTTAAATGGCTATAAATGGCTAACAATGGCTTAAAGCGGCTTGAAATGGCTTAAAATTTCTTTAAATGGCTTAAAATGGCTTAAAACGGCATTAAATGACTGGAAACGGATTTAACGGCTTAAAACGGCTAATAATGGCTTAAAACGGCTTAAAATGACTAAAAACGACTTTAAACGGCTTGAAACAGCTTAAAACGGCTTAAAATGGCTCAAACCGGCTAAAAATGGATTAGAATTTCTTAAATGGCTTAACACGGCTTGAAATGGCTTATTATTGCTAGAAATGGCTTAAAACGGCATAAAATTGCTCAAAACGGATTAAAAAGGTTTAAAGGGATTTAAATGGCTTAATACGGCTTGAAATGGCTTAAAACGCTTAAAAGCGGCTCAAAACGGCTTAAAACTGCCTGAAACGGTTTATAACGGCATAAAACGGCTAAAAACGACTTAAAACGGCTTTAAACCTAAGGGGTGCGAACTCGAACATTTTGGCCTTTCAATTTGAACAAAACTTTTTCTACCAGTGCTAACCGTTGCTTGTTTGCTTGTCTCGCTGGAAACCATTTTCAAGGTGCACACTGGTGCAGACTGATGCGAATTTTGAAATTTTTGCTCCCCTATGCTTAAACGGTGTCAATTATGATGAAAATCATTCTCCCAAAATTTGAAGTGATTTGGAAGAGATTTGGTTGTGCACAGGCCATTTGAAGTTTCTATGGAAATTACTATGGAAAAGACAAACCTTTTGTGTTCAGTCTTCTAACTGCTCGTACTAATAATTTATGGAAAAGTGAACAAACTCTACTCATGTGAAATCTTCCCAGCTACAACTTTGCCGAGGACCACATTTTGATTAGACGTAAGGATAATTTGTTAATAGTGATAACAAAGTCTAAATCATGCTGAGATGATCATTCAATTACTTTCAGAGCAACACTGCTGTTTTGCTGTAGAACATAGTAGCCTGGATTACTTTGATCTATTCTACCTGCCAGGAGCACCACTGTTGCCTGCCGAGCAGTTTGTTAAGCATGCAAAATGCAAACCCAGTTTTTGATTAAAAATAGCAATTTATGCTTAAGTCCTATTAAAATGTGGTCTTCAGCAAAGTTGTAGCTGAAAGGATTTCACATGAGCAGAGGTTGTTCAGTTTTCCATAAAATATCATGTCGAAGAGATAGAGACCTGAACACAAAAAGTTGGCGTTTTCCATAGTAATCTCCATATAAACTTCAAATGGCTTGTGCACAGTCAAATTTCTTCCGAATCATTTCAAACATTGGGAGGATGCTATTTACCATAATATAAATCGTTTAGGCATAGGGGAGCCAACATTTCAAAATTTGCATCACTCTAGTGCACACTAAACATACTTCACACAAAACTACTGCAGATTGATGCTGGTAATAAGTCCAATACATTGACTGGATCAGATAGTTTCTGACCGTACCTTAGTAAAAAATATATATTTTACCAGACTTTTGATAAACTTATGCATAAATAAGACCAAGTATAACGTTGTTTCGAAAGTTGGAAGTTTTTGTGTCATATAACATTTTTTAGCGTGACTAAGTAATAACCGCACACTCCTAGGCATACTCGGATCATTTTCATGAAAAATTTAGCTTGACAGCAGCTTGGCTTAAAACGGCTCAAAATGGTTTAAAATGGCCTAATATGGCTTAAAACGGCTTTAAACGGCTTGCAACGGTTTTAAACGGCTTAAAACGCCTAAAAACGACTTAAAACGGCTTTAAATGGCTTATAAGCGGTTTCTTCACCACCGCTTAGGCATTAAACCAAGTTTAACCATATGGGTAAACGTGGTTTACGGCTTAAGCAAGGGTGAAGAAATTGGCCCTTAAACGCTTAAAATAGCTAAAAACGGCTCAAAATGGCTCAAAATGGCTTAAAACTGCTTGGAATGGTTTAAAACGACTAAAAATGGCTTGAAATGACTAAAACACCTAAGAGCGGCTTACAATGGCTTAAAATGGATTGAAACGGCTTAAAATAGCTAAAAATGGCATGAAACGGCTTAAAAAGGCTTAATACGGCTTTAAATAGTTAAAAATTTCTTAAAATGGCTCAAATTGGCTTAAAACGGATTAGAACGGCTCAAAACGGCTAAAAATGGCTTAAACGGCTTGAAACGCCTGAAAATAGCGTAGAGCGGCTTGAAACGGCTTTAATAGTTTAATACGGCTTGAAATGGCTCAAAACAGCTAAAATATGCCATTTTTGATTTAAAACGGCTTGAAATGGCTTTAAACGGCTTTAGATAGCTAAAACGGCTTAAAATGGCCTTGAAACGGCTTGCAATGGCATAAAATGGGTAAAAATGGCTAAAAACGGCTTAAACGGCTAAAACGGCTTAAAATGGCTTAAAATGGCTCAAAATTTCTTAAAATGGCTCAGATTGGCTTAAAACGTCTTTAAATGGTTAAAAGCGGTTTAAAACGGCTGAAAATGGCTTAAAACGGCTAAAAAACGGCTTAAAAACGGCCTAAAACTGGCTTCGAATGGCTTAATACGGCTTGAAATGGCAAAAAAATTCTTAAAATGGCTCAAACTGGCTTAAAACGTCTTTAAATGGCTAAAAGCGGTTTAAAACAGCTTAAAATTGCTTAAAACGGCTTGAAACAGTTTAGAACGGCTGAAAATGGCTTAAAACGGCTAAAAAGCGGTCTAAAACGGCTAAAAATGGCTTGGAATGGCTTAATTTTGTTTTGAAATGGCTTAAAACGGCTAAAAATGGCCGAAACGGCTTAAAATGGCTTAACCTGGATTTATACGGCTTAAAACGGCTTTAAACTGCTAAAAATGGCTTACTGCAGCTTGAAATGGCATAAAATGGGTAAAAATGGCTAAAACAGCTAAAACGGCTAAAAACGGTTTAAAACGGCTTTAAATTGCTTCAAACGGCTCAAAACAGCTGAAAATGGCTTAAATCGGCTAAAAATGGCCTAAAACGGGTTAAAAAAAAGACACGGACACCGTCTTCAGCCATTTAAGCTGCACAGACTGTAACTTAACACTAGACAACGGACAAGCATGCTCCAATGGCTGCAGCGGGAATCGAACCCACCAGCAACTTGGTTAACTTCTGCGTCCATGAGTCCTCTCATGGCGTAGGGGTAACGCGCCCTAACTAGAGATCAGGGAGTCGTGAGTTCGATTCTCACTGAGAAGACGTGTAACTTTTTCGCAAAACTTCACATCAATTTGTCCATTTAATCCAATTGCAAAATATATGTAATGTTTAGCTTTTCGGTGGCTTTGAATGGCTTAAACTGGCTTAAAGTTTCTTAAAATGGTTTTGAACGGCTTGAAATAGCTAAAACGGCTTAAAACGGCATAAAATGGCTTAATACGGCATAAAATGGCTTAATACGGCTTGAAATGGCATAAAATGGGTAAAAATGGCTAAAACGGCTTAAACGGCTCAAATTAGCTAAAATCGGCTTTAAATGGCTAAAAGCGGTTTAAAACGGCTTTAAATTGCTTAAAACGGCACAAAACAGCTAAAAATGGCTTAAAGCGGCTAAAAAGCGGCCTAAAATGGCTTCGAATGGCTTAAAATGGCTTTAAACGGCTTAAAACTGCTAGAAATGGCTTAAAATGGTTAAAAAGCGGCTTAAAATGGCTTAAGGTGAAGATGAATCGAAGCCAAACCTCAAATTTTCAAGAGCACAAATCTGGAGAACCGAACACTCGTTTCAGTTGAACACATAATCGATTGGTCACCACCAGCCAGTGAGCAATCGATTAAGTTTTCAGCTCAAACGGATGTTTGGTTCTCCAGATTTGTGCTCTTGAAAATTTGAGGTTTGGCTTCGATTCATCTTCGCCTTAAAATGGCTTAAAATGGGTAAAACGGCTTTAAATGGCTAAAAACTGCTGAAAATGACTTAAAAATTTTAAATGTGACTCAAAATAGCTTAAAACGGCTGAAAATGGTTTAAAACGGCTTAAAATTTCTTAAAGTGGCTAAAAACGGCTTAAAATGGCTTAAAATGGCTTAAAACGGCTTAAAATGGCTTAATACGGCTTTAAACTGCTGAAAATGGTTTAAAAGGCTTGAAAGAGGTTATGGAGTCATGCATAGGAATGTACCGAGATCAGCAGCAGTTTCTGAAAGAATATAATAAGGCATTACTGAAGAATCTGAAACCAAAAGAATTTGACAAGGAATAAAAAGAATGTTTTCAAAGTGATTCCTTAAAATAAAATTCTTAAGCTCGAGAGGAAATCCGTATTATGTTTTAATAAACTGAATAATTCTTGAAGCTTTTATTTAGAATTTTTTGGAGGAATCCATATTACCTAGCCATAATGGTCTTTGCTAGAATATCTCAAACAATTAATAATTCGATACCTTACGTTTTGAAGAAAGATATAAAGAATGAAAGGATAAATTAATGCATGTGCCTTAAGAGATATTATTTTGGAAGTTTTTGTAAACATTTTATTATTAGAAACATTACAAAAAAACTTATTGTTGAGGACTCACTAAAGATATTTAAAGTAACTACAACTTTGATTTTTGTAAGAAAGTGGAAAAATTTTGTAGAATATTCAAAGTAATTTTTTTTTTTGTCGACAATAAAAAAACATTTGGTACACGAGAATGATGTGCATTGAAAACAAATTGTCTAATATCACTCGAAGTTGTACAAAACTTGGCTAGCCACATCGTGCCAGTTATTTAAGCTTTATTCTTTATGATACATTTTTATACTAAAATACTGTACAGGGGTTATTTGACTTTTGGGATCGTAAACGAAAATTGTTCAACATTTGTGTTTAGGAAATATCTTCGAAATAAAAGTCGAGCTTTAATACATCATGATAAAATTAAGCCATGTTCAAATCGAAGAACTGATGTATATAAACCCAGCACACCCAACAGCGTCTGTGTGGCGACGATGCAGAGAACATTATATATATTTGAACGGTACCTTTAGCAAACAACTCGTCACAGCTGTGCACTAATTTGATTTGGGTGGACTCTGCCGAAGATTTGAGTGGTAGAGATTGGTGAGTATCCAGCAATATGCTTTCATTGGCCTGTTGATTTGATAACGAAGTTCTATTCCGACCACACAGCATCATAAAACCAATCACATATGCAAACATGGAATGATATCAAAGACCAAACAATAAAGCAGAGTAGATTTATGAGCAGTGATTTATTCTTTATGGAAGCGATGAACCAAAGCGAAACCCCTCAAGTGCTATTTTATCTGATGCCAAAAAAAAATCTAGCATGCCCACATAAATCACGAGATCAATAAGTGATGATGCTTATCTTATGAGTATTTATGTTTAATAATAAGCGATAAGACAGTGTAAGGTTTATTTGATGCTAATTACTGCAGTTAATTTTACTACTTCTGCTATTTTTTTTTGTTCAGGTGCGCTGTTTATGTCATTACCAGAGTTTTTGCAAAAGTAGCAAGATACTAACCCGACCTGAAGGAAGTAACAAAATTGTTGCAGAATGTGTTGTTTTGGTTTTTGTTGTATTCGTCTCACCAGTGAGTATTAGATCTGAGAGCTCTATTCCTGTGCTCCAGTCTGAGGTTGTTCTGTTCGTCAACATTGTCTCTTTATCTACTGGGTGTTATTTATAAGGAAACCGGGGCAAGTTAAAACCACTGGGGTAAGATGAAATGGAAATGTATCGTAGTGAAATTTAATAGTAACCTGAAATTCAATTCCATGAACAATAAGTTGAAAGATGAAATAAACTGTTAGGGAAGAAAATTCTGCTAAAATTTATTGGCATCATTTTCAAAACATTGCATTTCGTCTTGCCCCACCCGTTTAAACTTGCCTCGGTGTATTTTATTCGATTTCTAGTCTTTGGCGTATGAACAGGGGGCCAGGGGGGGCCTGGCCCCCTCCAAAATCATCCAGCAGTATCAGCGTTGTTCTAATCCTCAAGAGCACTTGGGCAGACACTCTGACTGATTGAACGAATTGCTTGCTTTTCCTTGTGTAGTCTCAGTTTTCAACCAAATGAGCTCAAATTTTGGAAGAACACTTAGAATCGAATAAGTGGTGTAGAGCAAAAACGATTTTTTGAACCACTTTAATATTCACCGCATCTTGAGTTGTGTTTGATCCTGATCGGATCCAATCGGTTAGTTGTGTTTGATTCTTCGACCTTGACGCTTGCTCCTGCGGGAAATGAAAAGAAAATTGTTATTGAAATGTTTCTTGCCTTTGAATTTTCAGAGGGAAAAAACGCCAGGAAAACTTTTGCTTCCGGAATAAGCATAGCGGTAAAGGAATCTGAGAAGAGGAAAAGATTTATAAGATTTAAAGGATATTCATAAATAAATTTGTTCTTGGTTTGAATTTTTGTGTGATATGAGGGCGGAATTTATATAGGCTTTCCGGCATAATTCTAGAAAACCAGAAGTCAAGGAAGGATAGATTTCAAGGATAGTTTCTAAAGAAGTAACCGATAGAACTTCTTGCGAATTATTTTAAATGGAAATATCATTATAGAAGTTTTAACTATTTTCTAATTGATCGCTAGAGAAAAGATTATTAATTATCACTCCTCCTAAGAAGACCACTTGTCAATTTAAATTCCCGACAAACTCAAACCTCAGGGTGAGTCCTGTTTTCCTTTAAACTACCGATCGACCTAGTAAATACTCCACGTAATCGAAGTACTGAAAACGCTACCCTCTGACCAGCTCAAAACATAATCGACAACTCGACTTTCTACCGATAACGAATACACGTTGTCGACGGGTATCATCACCGGCCAAGTTCGTCCCAACCACAATTCTCTTTCTCGCTTCAGGACCAAAATGTAGAACTGAAAATCCCAAGCAGTCCGACTTGGAGTAACAAAAGCAACAACTACAACCTTTCCTCTTCTTCTCCCTTCCACTTTCTTCTTGCTGTGCGGATTTTCTTCTATCTAACCTTTAAACTTTCATGTTACGCTCCGGAGCTTTCGAAAATAGCGGCTTCTGCTTTACCGGCTGCTTGTTCGGCCGGACTTCTGCTTTGCCGGCACGTGTCCCTCTTTCTTCGCGTTGCCTACCCAAGCGGGTGAACAAAGGCGACTGGCTCAGTCGTCGACACGATGAATTTCCCTGGAGGTGGAAAAATGCTCTGGTGGAGTGCGATGGTGACAGCGCAACTCCCTTCTAACTCCGGCCGGCAGTTAGGAAATGCTTTGACGCTGGCATGTGGAGTCAGAAGTGTGGTGAATAGGGGCGCGGTGTGCCGAGCGGGAGGTGGGTTGATGCGGGAGACAAATACTGCTAAATGTAAAGCCGTCGAACGGCTATTCGTCGGGGTAAGCTTTTGTTCGGAAAGCGTTTTAACACTTGTCCGCCTAAGACATTCGCCACTTACACGAACGACGAAGCCTCAAAATCAGTTGGAACGCTAAATTCAACCCGCTATATCTCGGCTGTCCTAAGCCCGATTTCAAAAATTTTAGCACCAATACAAATGTATGGGCTTCTAGATTCATGTCAGATTTTTGAAATATTTTTAGGATCTACTGTTTGATTTGTAGTACTAAAAACACCGGAGCAAGTCCTAAAAAAAATTGAAATTTTGCAATTGTTTGTACACAATTTTAAATTTATCGCGATAACCTATAGATTTTTTGGTTGAATGATGATCGTTTTGGTGTAACCAAACAATTAACATTCAAATTTTGGTTGTTAGCCCTTTAAAGAACTACAATATATTCACAAAATTGCGTAAAATACAGAAAAAATACATTTTCTACTAAAATTTGAAATTTATCGCGATGACCCATAAATTTTATGAATTTAAAATATTCTCATATTTAGGCTAACAAATTTTCAGAACACAGATAATAACTTTCTGTTGGAAAAACTACAATATTTTCACAAAATTGTGAAAAATACAGAAAAAATACACTTTTTCTACAGTAATTTTATATTTATCGCAATGACTTATCAATTTTATAACTTTAAACTCTTTGTATGTTCATGAGAAACAAATTTGCTGAACATTGTTGATAGTTGATTGTTTAAAGAACTACAATACTTTCACAAAATCTTGTATAATACAGAAAATTCTTAAAATCCTTCTGCAATTTATTGATTGCCTTCTAGATCAATTAAAAAAATTGAAGTATTTTTAGTTATAAAAATAAATATATTTACAGAACATTTTTGATGCTTTTCAAAGAAAAACAACAGTTTCACAAAACTATGAATAATACAGGCAAATTACGATCCTAACAACTGAAATTTATTGCAATCATCCATGGATTTTGTGATTTTAAAATATTCTCATATATAGGGTTGTCAAGTTTGCACAACATAATCGATAAAACTTTATTGAAAGAACTAAAATATATTCACAAATTACCGTATAATACAAAAATATTCTGTTGCTACCGAAGTTTGAAAATTTTATCATCTATATAATTTTTTAAATCGTTGTGTATTTTCAAGAAAAATAAGTGTGCTCAAAATTACTAGAAGCTGTTTGTTCCAAAAACTACAATATTTCCACAAAATCATATATAATACAGAAAAGAAAAAAATATCGAATTATTTATTCTCTCGGAAGAGAATCATTCTTCAAAGAGCTTTTCGTTCCCTGTAAATTCTCACCTTTCGACGTTTTGTCACTCAACTACAAAAGACGATGATGAATCCAACCAGTTTTTGCTGAATCAAAAATGAAAGTTTTTCGCCTAAGTAATTCGCTCAGGAAAAAATTGATGGGAAGAAATTAATCATTTCAGTAACACCATTTTTAAACAAAACACGAGATGTGTTCTTTTGCTTAATAAATTAAATGGTTTCAAGTGAATATTTTGTAGTGAAAACTAGATATATACATTAGGTTCCAAAGTGTATTAACATGTAAACATGTTTACATATTTTTGCTTGGACATATTCTAGCAATATTAACAACTTTCAATTGAAGTCGTCCGACTTTTTTTTATGTGATAAAATTATTTTTCATATCAAAAACACAAGACGTCGTGAGCGGCTATTGGATCAGTAGGTATTTTGTATGTTTCAATAACCGCTCATTCATTAAAAAAAATATCGATATTATGTATACTAATTCTGAATTGCTGAAGTAGGTATAATTTGACCATATAAAATAGCAGGATAAATAACAAAATTCTAATTATGTAATGCTTTTTATTCAGTATGTTCGTCACGAAATCTGTTTACCGTGAGCGGAAATAGGAATACTTAGATGCAGTAAACATAGCAATAGGAAAAGAAAGTTTTTTCACTGTATTCAACATTCTATCGTGATTGTAGTTCTTTTAAGAATAAAATGGTAGCATATTAAGTTCTTTTAAGAATAAAATGAAGCAGAATTTTGAAGATGTGTCATGTTCAAACATTTATTAAAGTGACGCTGGTTGAATCAATTCTTACTGATAAACTTACTACATAGTATTTCAAAGTATATGCTATTAGTACAAAATAAAAATGGATTTGAAGAAGTGGCATGAAAATGGTTTTTCAATCAAGCCCTAGCTGAGACAGTGATTAGGGAAACTGCATATTTGAAATATTTACCTTTATATTTTTATTCTTAATTCTTATTATAGGTTATTAAACAGATGGCATCAAAAATGTTCTTGTTTTTTTATGAGAAAGTTTTCATTGTCATTGCGAAAATTGTTAAATTACAAAAGAGTTCTTAGTTTTGAATAAATTATTTATTGAAAATATTTTAGTTCTTTGAACTAACACGTATCAATTTTCATTTATATTCTTTTCTCGTGAACATGGAAATGGTTTGAATTATTAAAATCAATGCGTCATCGCAATGAATATCAAAGTACACTAGATATGAGAAAATTTATAATTTGTAAAATTCATGGGTAATAGCGATTATTTTAAACTATAGCTGAAACTATTTTTTTCTACCATATGCTACGCAGTTTAATATATATGTTGTAATTCGTTAAATATACAAATTACAATGAAAAATGTTTGGTAATATAAATTCGAACTTCATTGTTAGATAAGTTCCAAGTTGTGTACAAACAAACGCTAATTTTTTTTAGACTAGCTCCAGTGCTTGTAGTACTACAAATCAAACAATAGATTCCAAGTACATTTCAATAACCGCACATGAATCTTCATATAAGGACAAACTAGGATTCACAAACTAGCGATCCACTTTTTTTAACACCGTCATCCATGTAAGTAAAATATCATTAATTGCGTTATTATTAGTAAATTAAAAAATGATGTCATTGTGACAATAATGGATTAGCTACAACTTGTAGTTGTAAGTCTCAAATATGAGAATAGTTTAAAACCACAATATCTATGGGTCGTTGCGGTAAAAATGAAGTAAGATTGTTGAAGGCATTTTTTCTGCATTATTTACAATTTTTTGAGAATTAAAGCATTAAACCGCTTTGGAGAAACTATAAAATTTGCTCAGTCAATTTATGGTTTATATGTAATATGAAAAAATATAAAAAACGTGAAAATGATAACTCTTTGCCACAATTATTATACTGCAACGGAAATCTGATATATTTCTATTATAATACATAATAATACATAGATATGATTTGTGCAAATATTATCAATAAATAGAAATTGTTATATTACCAATTTTGTAAACTGTTTGTCGTGCTCAGAAAACAGAATTAATAACTGCTCTATTTTTTATATTTATAACGTTGAGAAAATTTCAAATCGTATACACAACTACTATGAAAACGCAACCATAGACAGAGACTGTTCTGTATTATTCGTGATTTTGTGAAAATATTGTAGCCATTATAATTGTTGAGAAAGTTTGTTTGTTTTTTTTCAAAACTTAATAACGGTTTTGAAAAATAATATCTATTAGTCATCTTGATAAATATGAAACAAGAGCAGAAATAGTATATTTTTGTATTACATGGTATTTTGTGAAAATATTGAAGTTTTCTAACGAAACTTCATAGGTTAATTTATACAAGCTTGCCAACTCTAAATGATAACATGTTATTAAACATTTTCAAATCATAAAATTCATGGAACATTGTGGTCAATTTCAGGTTGTTATTACGATATAACTTTTCTGGTATTTTCCACAGTTTTGTGTAGATGTATTAGTTCTTTAGAAATCACCAAAAATGTTCTGTAGATATATTTACTTTTAGGAAAAGGGGTGGTAAAATGAACACCTTAAGGAAATCATCTTGCTTCTGATAGAAAAAACGAGGAATTCGTATAGTTCTATCGCACAACCTCAGACTAAAATAGCTAAATTTTCACATATTTTCATCGCTATCAAAAAGCGATGCAAATGTTCATTTTACCTGCACTGTGTTGGTAAAATGAACAGCGATTGGTGGTAAAATGAACATCACGCAAAAAACGTGAGCAAAACAAATGTTTCTGAAAATTGTCATTGCCCCATCGAAAATACATCCATTAATGATTGTTACCCATTCAAAAAGAATTCTAGAGGTATCAGATTTGACATCATATTCACCTCACTGAAAAACCTCAAGTCTTCCGAGCTAAATATTACGTCAGTTCTAATTTTCAAACGTGGTTTTCTAAAATCTAAGTTTTCGTTGATATTTTCATTTCAATTGACCTACGTATCAACTCGAACATTCAGAGTTATGCTCTAAATTGTCAGTGCGTGTTAAAAATTCATCGAAATTTGTTTTTTCTCGGTAAAAGGCACGGTGTTCATTTTACCACCCCTGTTCATTTTACCACCACTTCCCCTATTTATAAGTATGATCCAAACCCTTAAAATGATATGGTCTGGAGGCAACCAGTGATTTGCAGTTGGCTGACAAAACGTCGAAGGGACAAAACGTCGAAAGGTGGGAATTGGAATAGAACGAAATGATCTTTGAAGAATAATTCTCTTCCGAAAGAATAAATAATTCAATATTTTTTTCTTTTCGATGTGTTATTCCTTTCGACGTTTTGTCATTCAACGGTCGTTACGTTCTGTCAATTTATATGTGAATCTGAAAAATTTCAAACTGTGGAGATTATAAGCCAATGCGGCAATTTCGAAATTACAGGAGAAATTTTAAATGTTTCTGTATTATACATGATTTTTGAGCACACTTATTTTTCTTGAAAATTTACAACAATTTAGAAAATTATACAGATGATAAAATGTTCAAACTTCGGTAGCAACAGAATATTTTAGTATTATACGGTAATCACAAAGCCCATGGATCATTGCAAAAAAAATTCAAACTGTTGTTAGGATCGTATTGCTTCTGTATTTTTCACAGTTTTGTGCAAATGTTGTAGTTCTTTGAAAAACATAAAAAATATTTTAAAATATGTTTATTTTTATATCTAACAATTGAAGCATTGTCTTTAAATTGATAAGGTCTAGAGACAATCAATAAATTGCAGAAGAAATTTCAGAATTTTCTGTATTGTACAAGATTTTGTGAAAGTATTGTATTTCTTTGAACAAACAGCGATCAACGATGTTCAGGAATTTTGTTTCTCATGAACATACAAAGAGTTTAAAATTATAATACTGATGCGTCATTGCGATAAATAAGAAATTACTGTAGAAAACCTGTATTTTCCTGTATTTTTCACTATTTTGTGAAAATATTGTAGTTTTTCCAACAGAAATTTATTATCAGTGTTCTGCAAATTTGATGGCCTTAAATATGAGTATATTTTAAGATCATAAAATGTTTGGGTCATCGCGATAAATTTCAAGTTATAGTTGAAAATGTATTTTTTTCTGTATTCTACGCAGTTTTGTGAATATATTGTAGTTCTTTGAACAAACAGCGATCAACGATGTTCAGGAATTTTGTTTCTCATGAACATACAAAGAGTTTAAAATTATAAAACTGATGAGTCATTGCGATAAATAAGAAATTACTGTAGAAAACCTGTATTTTCCTGTATTTTTCAGTATTTTGTGAAAATATTGTAGTTTTTCCAACAGAAATTTACTATCAGTGCTCTGAAAATTGGATGGCCTTAAATATGAGTATATTTTAAGATCATAAAATGTTTGGGTCATCGCGATAAATTTCAAGTTATAGTTGAAAATGCATTTTTTCTGTATTCTACGCAGTTTTGTGAATATATTGTAGTTCTTTGAACGGCTAACAATCAAAAATTCAATGCCAATTGTTTGGTTACACTAATACGATCATCATACAATAAAAAAATCTATAGGATATCGCTATAAATTCTAAGTTATCTACAAATTACTGCCGGTTAGAAATTTTTTTAGGACTTGCTCCGACGTTTTAAGTACTACAAATCAAACAGTAGTTCCCAAAAATATTTTAAAAGTCTGACATGAATCTAGAAGCCCATACATTTCTGGAGGTGCCAAAATTTTACAAATCGGACTTAGGACAGCTGAGATATAGTGGGTTGAATTTAGCGTTCCAACTGATTTGGAGGCTTCGTCCTCGGTGTGTTAATCAAATTTACCTTTTTTATCTCACATCAAGACCACCAACAGTACCGCACAAACTAGCTAATTGATGTCTTATAGCACTACCTATCGAGAGGGAAAGCTAACAATTATTACGCTGAACACTATGAAACTTTCCACGTTTTCATACCTATACAAAATACACCGCGAAACTACTTAAAAGAAACTTCACACTCCTGCCTCTTCCACGGGTCAGATCAAACTGACGAGACAGAACTTGAGATGCCGCAGAAAGGTCGCAGTTTCGTATTTCGGCATTCGTATCAGAAATCATGGAACGATCTTATCAAAAGTCGGATCCCGATTATCCCTTGAGCCGATCAGTGAATAATGTGAATATTTTTGAAACAATAACAAATATTTTCGAGAGAGTTTTGAAGGAATTCAGGATGTTACTGCTTGATTTGAAAGAAATCCAAAAAAAAATTATCTGTGGAAGAATGCATATCGATTTGTGGAGAAGGTCTCCGAGAAATCATGAATAACATTTTCCCAATTTATTTCTTTTTATTGCTTTTGAAATTCTTGTGGGTTATTACGAGAAATTTTTAGAGTAACACCAGGAAAAAGCATTTAATTTTTTTGCAGAAAGTCCGGATAATTTTTGCTGCGGTTTTTTCAAACAATCCTGTAGAGAAACCTTGGCGAGTACTTCAAAAGCAAAGTTGTAAAAACTGTTGGCAAACTCTCTGAAGAACATTTTTTCAAGATCCTTGCTTGGTGATCTTGAAGACATTTAAGACGAGATTCCTAGAATTATTTGTACTATTTTTTGGAGAAATCCTTAGTATCAGGAATTACTAAAATCCTAAACAAATTAATAATGAACGACTGGAGGGTACTTTAGGGCCCATTCACAAATTTCATAACTCTGAAGGGGGTGGGTGGGTGTCCGTAAGATGTTACAGTTCATACAAAATTTGAAAAACATTCATACAAAATGCGTTACAAAGGGGTAGGTGGGTGTCAAAAATGGCCATTTTTGGCGTTATGAAATTTGTGAATAAACCCTTAAACTAACAATTGGAATTTATATGCAACAGGTAGGTACGTAGAGGACCTTCATGGAAAAATGATTAAAAGAATCTCTAATGCATTCTCTGACGGAATTCTTCAATAGATTCATAGAGATTCTTCGGTAATTTTTTTGGTGAGATCAGAAAGTCTGGGAATAATTTTTCGTGAGAATCCCAGGACGAACTCAGTGAAAACTGGTATGAAAGTTTTTGGAGAAAGCACTGAAAAGTACGAAAATAATTCATGAAGAAATTCCAGTAGGAATTCTCAGGGGAATCTCTTCAAAGCACATACCTGAAAAGTTCGTGGGAGAATCACAAAGGATATTCCTTGTGAGTTTTTTGCTAGGATTCTTGAAGAATTTTTGACTGGCTTACAAGAATAAATCTATTACATAGCGAAAATTGAAATTTACAAATATCACTAATGTGCCGCGATGTGAAACAAAATAACAAATAAATAAAATCAATACAATACTTCTCAAACTACTAAATTTGTGAAAATCGTGATTATTGCGTCCGACATTACTTCTGTAGAACAAGTATTTTCTAGCACGTAGACAACCCCACCTCCCCTCCTCTAGGACCTTTCTAGAAAAAAAATCCGAGCTACGCCTAGCTATGCTTCTAGTATTAGTATTGTATATTTCTTTCACTATTGGGCTGACAAATTCGGCTTCATTAGTGCAAAAATGCGAATAAAAGTGCTTCATAATATATTATAATAATTAATAGTACATAATGGTACATAATAAAATAAGATAATATACACCATGTCCAACCTAAGGCTAAACAGATTTCTACAATATTAATACGCAGTCCTTTCACCACTTTTTGCAAGTGTGGATACGCTAATGAAAGTGCGCGATTCAGAGAACTTATTATTTGGATTGCAAAGATTAAGTCCGCTGCAGACACCTTAAGATAACAATAACGTATTTCTCCGGAAGAAAAGAAGAGCAATCGGTTTTGAGATGTATGTAAGGACCAGAAATCTATTTACTTACTGGCTAAAAATGGCTTTGTTAAATCTACTTCGATTGAACTTCTTCAATGGACTCGGTCCTGAGCCAATCGATTCCAATTTACTGTATATAACGAATTTTATCTTCGGCTACAGACTACAGAACCTCAGATAATTACTTTTACCTCGCGAGTAATATCATTTTCGCACGTCACGCCACTAAAGTACCAAGATACACCAATTCTTCAACAAATTCAAATATTTCACCACCTAATATGACTTCACTACCAACATCACAATTGGATCCACGCTGTCTACGGTCTTCGTCTTAATAGTATTAACCCCTCTACCGGCATCTTCATTTTTTATCGCTAAAAAATATTCAAATCGCGATTACTTTTTTGTTTCTCGATATTTTTGCACCATTTTTTCACATGATCTCAAATAACTCTTCTAGTTTGGGAATCCGTGTCGATATTAATCACTCGTGATCTAGTTTTGAAGATATTCTCCATATAAAATGTATTTGACAGCCATTTTGTTTTTGTTCAATTTATCAAAAAAATGAAATATGTACTATACACTGCCAGGTAATAAGGAGCTACTCTGAAAAAGTCATACAAATCGGTTTAGTATTCTTGGAGAAATCTGAAAATTACGATATGAGATTTTTTAGAGTTTTCAAGATCTTTATTTGTCCAGCGTGGTACCAGAAACATAAATGCTCATTACTCAAAGACGGCTGCACCAAATTGCTTCATTTTTTCATAAGATACTCGCATTAATGTATCATTTCGAGGAGTGAATATCCGAATACGATAAAAATA